>NC_071413.1:14247500-14272500 GCF_017976375.1 Cuculus canorus
GTACACCAATAAAGAACACATTAAGCCTAATGACCGGGAGGAATTAGTAAAATGGGGTTCAATAAAATGCAAACCACAAAGATAAGCTTCTGAAGATTGGATCTAACTTTTTGCAAGGAAATAAATGACCGACACAGTAAACTTCTTTCTGGCACTCCTCTAACTGCCTTGAATACATAACACACCACAGGATGCTGGCAGGAACGGACACTTGGGCAGAGAGCGCTGGAGGATGCCACTTAGAGACAAAACAAAACCTAAACACCACGAGAGTTTTCACATCCACACAGAACACACAGTTTTGATGGTTCTTTTCGAGGTCTTGATGAGTCAAAGAAAGCCTGTGTATCCGTACCTGTTATGATGTGCAAGAGAGTGATGCAAATTACTCTTAGCTGCCTTCTGTGGTAAGACATGCTGTATTGAGGTCTCCCACAGTGTCAGAGGTGGAAATACGTTTTTTTTACTGAAGGGAGAGTATTCTGCAGTACTAACTCAAGTAAAGTTCCTATGGAGATTTCTGTGGGATTTTTTCCTTCAATTCCACTGCAAACAGCCACCTTTTTTTTTTATATTGCTAGCCAAAGTGTAAGGTGTGCTGGAGCAAAGTAGACTCTTAATTCCAGCTTCTGCAGACAATTCGTACCTGGATATTTACCATGTAATTTAGCTTTCAGAAGTGGCTGGCTTGTGTTACTTTGAAGTTGTGTGTAAGGCCTTGGCTATGACAGACCTGGCCTGGAATGCATTGTAGTGCTGGCCAACTCCAGAAAAACAGCACGGAGAGCTGAAGTAAAGATCTTAATAACATAGAGGCTCTACCTGCATGTAAGGAGGCAACACCAGTTTGTTTAACTGCAGATGTTTTTCTCTGAGTTGCCATGGAATCATTGGCTCACCCAGAATCAACTCTGTCTGGATAAATGACTCATCTTGCCATCAAAAATCTATATGTAGAGATTGCTATTAAGGATCCAATATTAATCAAGCCATGGTATTAGAGCTGTCATAGTTATTTCCTACTCTAAGCACACCAAGTAACAATGTTCTATTATTTCAGATATCATAGTAAAAGAAATGTGGGTAAATACTGATTTTTTTCCGCAGGAAAAATTACTTTGCAGATCAATAAATACTAAGATGTGAAAAGAAGTATGGTAGCACACAGGAAACTGAAAAAACATTTTTTTCAGGGTTCACTCATTTTCTGGTTGACAAGGCTGTCAAACAGCTACATTGCTTTCACTGTGTAAATCCTGCATTTTACAATGGTATTCGAGTACCCAAACACTTCATGTACTGAAAATCAGTCAGAGTCTTAGCTGTAAATATTTATTAGAGTTTTCAAATGAAAAATGGATAAGCAAAATTCTTACATTACTTTTCAATACAGGTTTTTCAAATTAGGGAATTAGTTTAAAGCCATTTGGATTGTTTATGTTTATTTAATCTAGGAATCTCCAGGCTTAACCTATCAAAGGAAATTAAAGTAAGTCCCAGTTGCCAGTGCATGAAAAGGTATGATGCTATCACAACACACAATTAAATGACAGTCATTGCTTAAGTGAACCTGGTGGGGTACAGGTTGATAATTATAAGCCTGCAACTTCAAGAGATTCAGAAAAAACACAAACTTAATTCTGGCAGCATTCCTGTGCTGATTCTCCTGCTTTTTAGAAATTGATAAACTAGTCCACTAATACTTTACTGATTACTTTTCTCTTTAAACTAGGCTTTCTTAAAAAAAAACCCAACAAATCCCACAAAGAAATTCCACCCACCCCCCCAGGCACCTAAGTTACATTTTCAGACTGGAGTTCGTATTTGATTTTATCTGTAAGTGAAAATAAACGTATCACATTCTCCCTTCATTCACACGACAAAACAATGCTGCAGAATAGATTGGCAGCATAAACAATTTCTGTCTTAAAGATACCTTAGACTGAAAAAATCAGGATGGGTGCTGAACATGAAAACTTTAACACAGCTGTGTGGAAAAAGCTTACAGAGAACCCCACGCAGGTCACTTGACTCAAGGCAGTGTTTCTTGCCCCTCACTTTCCGGAGCACTGTACGTATAGGATAGCTCTGAATTTACAGGATAACACAGTAAAGGATACAGCTAAGGGAACAGAGAGAAGGAGAGGATAGAAACATTGGAACATTTATGACAACGTACAAAAAAAAATATAACTTTGAAAATTAATTTCTTTTCTTACATGTCCTTGCATCAACAGCAGGTGCAACAGAGCTCAAAAAAGCTGGGATAAGAAAAAGGTGTGTAACATACTTCAATAGGCTAACTGTATATTAATTAAAAATACAAATTTGGCTTCATAAAGTACAGATGCTAGGGACAAATAATAGCTATCAGAGAAAGTGTTATAATAATTATATGAAAATATGACTAATTACTAGTATATATACAGGATATTTCACCTTATCAGATGGAATATTCACATACCGAGGAACAGATACATCACCCAGTAAAAACGAGAATTGAGATTCCATGCCACGCATTCCTTTTCTTATCTCCTGTTATGGATCTTAGGACAGATCTATAGGGATGACTTCATGAATACTAAAAATTGATTAGCAGATCAGAAAAAATAGCAACTGCATAACTACATTTTACAAAACCTTCTAAATTTCAGCTATTTGTTTTTGTTTCACACTGGAATGATAACAAAGTCTATCAAATCATATTGCAAAACTAACTAGTTTTGAATGGTTGGACTTGGATGGAAAGTGCCAGGTTTTGATCTATTTGCCATTCCAAGAGAGAACTGTCTTTTTAGAGAGAGAATGTTCCTGCTGGGCATCAAAACTCTACTGCTGAGAACCACATCAAAACCAAATTTTTTTAATGAGAGGGTAAGAATACACACACACACATATATATACACACATAAATTGCCCTCCACCTTAGAAATATCCTAAGCAGTCTCACTAGCAAAGAGATTTAATGAGTGAGGAAAAGAGGAATGAAATAAAACATTTCTATCAAATTTGTTGCTATAAATAGAAGCAAAGGCTCCTTGAAAACCCAATTGACATTTTCACACTACACTTTAAGTCGTCCAGAGAACTTTCAAGATCATACCGTCACATGTGGAGATGCAAGCAAGCAGAGGACTTTTGGTGCTTTCTTTACCTTGTAGTGTTATTTCCATAAGAAAAAGCTGGAAGTTGAAACTGAAAACTTGCACTGACCCATGGGAATGCAAACATCTATCTCCTGATAACATGTTGAGATAATGCACGTCACCACTGCAGCCAGCATGAGGACACTTGTCTTCACTCATTTTATATCCACTCTATCACATTCCTGGCCACACTTCCCTATCTGTCCTTTCAACACACTCCATACATTCCTCCAGTGAAGTGCACAACTCACTTGTTCAAAGGGAACCGGGCAGCACAATACACTTCCCTTACCTCAGCTGAACAAAACCCAAAAGCTACTTAAAACTGCTATTCTAGGAGGTCAGTTTTTCATACCCTCTTATGGGAGCAGCCTTTCTTTTTCTTTTTATAAGAAGTTTAGCTGTTGGCCTTGAGGTTGTCTTTCCCCCCACAAGACAGAAACACAGTGTTACACTCAGTCTGTGAAATCTGGAAACCGCCCAGAGAAAAGCTCATGTGCAAAACTCCTTGCTTGTCATCCATTATTCTACTGAAAACTTCTCCACTGTGTTGAAACCATATGCTTAAAATGAATCCTAATTGCCAAACTAGCCCAGTCTTTAACATCACACATAGTAATAAAATCTTCATTTTTAGAATTCCTTGACATTTTTGCTGGATAGAGCTTCATGATAAAAATATACCATTAATGTTCTCAGTGGTGTTATAAGGACCTGGAAAAAATGCTGAACAAAAGCAAGAAACATTAATAAGAAAAATTGTGGTTTGTCTTCTTTCTGTTCCAAGAGTGTAGAATGGAAACAGGGGAGAAAGAAAGGGAAAAACTCAAACTGAAAATATTTTATTTTGCAGAAATGTATTTTTTTGAGCATTCTTGTCAGTGGAAAATAAAAACATTACTGACAATCACAGGAAAAAAGAAAACTTTACTTTTTTAATTTTCCTTTCCAGAAAAAATTTAGTATGTTCTCATTGCATGTAATTCTTTAAAATTCAAATAAAATCATATTAGAGCAAAATTATTGCTGAGATCAATTAATTTTTAATGTTTTATGTTGGTTTCATTCAGAATTGAAATGACAGCCATTGAAACTGCTGTAATTACCTGTCAGGTGTTTACTAGTGAGGCTAAACAGCTGGTATTGCCTATTGGACTCCAGCACAGTGCAGCTGGAGCTTCTCCTGTATTTGATGTAGAAGAAGAGAAAGCTCTGAGGAGACCATATAGTGACCTTCCAGTACCTGAAGGGCCTACAAGCAAGCTGGGAGGGACTGTTCACGAAGGCTTGTAGTGACAGGGCTAGGGACAATGGGTATAAACTGGAGAGGGGCAGATTTAGACTGGACATTTGGAAGAATTTCTTCACCATGAGAGTGGTGAGGCACTGACACAGGTTACCCAGAGAGGTTGTGGCTGCCCCATCCCTGGAGGTGTTCAAGGCCAGGTTGGATGGGCCTTGGACAGCCTGATCTGGTGGGAGGTGTCCCTGCCTGTGGCAGGGGTTGGAACTGAGTGATCTTTAATGTCCCTTCCAACCCACACTATTCTATGATCCTACAATATTACCTAAGGTGAAGAGTCATTTGCCTCTGTTTCCATCTCGGATGTCTTTTGCTCTTTCCCTTGAGATGATAAGTTGACTTAAACCATTTTGCTGGTGATTAAGAACCCAATCTAACATCCACTGGATTCAGGTGTGGATTTCAACGGGTGTCAGGTACAACCTGGATTTCTCAGTTGGGGCCACAGATTCTTTGCTTTGGCTGCTGATTTTGTTCTTCTCCTCAGGGTTTACTTACCAATGAATTTCCAGTGGGAATACAGAGTTCACATTTTCAACAATGATGTCAATAATCTTACATCTTTCTAGTATAACTTTTCTTTGAAGAACCTCCCTCCCTCCCCTGCCATATTACTGCTATTTATCTCTTGCTTTGTGGCTTCTAGGTAGTGCTGAACAGAGCACAATGAATTACTCTGATATTCATCTCAAGAGGCAAGCAATATGATTTGTTACTGACCTTGTGCCAGTGTGGATGAAGACTATGAGGCACTGGATATACATTTTAACTGCAAAACCACATTATTTGAGTTCAGAAATAAGTAATTTTTCAGTTAAACCTTTGCCAGATGATGTATTGTGGCACGTGTCAAATCCCTGGAAAAGCAAGGAAAACAGCCCCCGAAGTTTAATACTGGCCATAGGAAGGAGCATCTTCAAGAGATCTGAATGTCTGGATTTATTTTATTTTTTTTTAGGACACATCTTTTTGATACAGTTCAAAAGATGTCACTTTTTTTTTATATACAATTGAATACAGTAACCAATTTTCACAGCACAAATTACACTATCAATTTAAAGTCCCTGTTCTAAAAGAGGTATTTTCCTTGCACACCAACTATAAACGTTCAGTCACCTAAATTACACAGATTGTTCTGTCTGTGGTGGAAATTACAATTTAAGCTTTATTTATCTGGGAGTATGCTGTGCATCTGTTCTAACTTCTAGAAAAATTACCACATAACGCAGTGTCTGCTAATAAGGTGTTCACAGACTCTAAAACTTAAAACATTACCCCTTTTTCCCAAGATCCTTCAGCCCTATCAACCCTTAGAAACTAGTTCTGGAAAACAGCTCTACTACAAGCTGGAGGAAGAACGTACAGTGGGTTTGAGGGCAGTAAAAAGAAGAGAGACCTTTAACTAAGAAATAACAAATGAAGCATGCTAAGTGGTCCAATCTGCAAAGATGTAACAACGAATGAAGGAGGAAGGATGTATTATCAGGGCTGATGGCCAAACCCATTTGTATTTGTACCTGGAACTAAACAGGCAGCTGCTGCACTCTTTGAGAACTTTGAGAGCAGGTTGCAAGCAAATCGTACTCTGGAGAGACCAAAAGAGCAAGAAACTGCTTTGTGCTCTTATAGAAAGTTTCCAGATATTCTTCAGACATTGCCTTAGGTATGACGCATTTCAGTAATCCAACTCAAAATTAACAAACCCATGAATAATTTTATAATGGTTCACACATGAATTCGAAGCGTTGCAAAATCCAAGGGTCGTCACTTTTGCTAACAGGGCTTTCGGTGAGATTCCTCAGCGTAGGAGGGACAGGAATTTCATTTCTGTAACTCCCTACCAAGAGGGCTTGCTGGAAACCTTGTATTTAAGCCTCAGGTTGAAGCACAAGGGGAAACTCATTGTCTGTGCTCAGCTGCAATAGTCCTCCCTCCTAAAAGACATCCTAGACATATACAGTAAGTACACATATATTCAGAAAATGAGACCTCCTGGCCTTGAGGCCGTGGTCAGCAGGAGGGGTGACAAAGCAGAAGCCTGTGGTGCATGACAGCAGTCAGGGCAAATTAACAACTGCCTGCTCTATTCACAAAGAGCAAAGAATGGAGCCATTCAAGAGCAAATCCATCTGTCCCTGTGAGGGTTCACAAGAGTGTCAGAGAAACCTCACGGTCAACAGTCTCTAAGTGCTGGCACACAGGAATTCAGCAGGATCAACATGGATGCTTGACACTTTACCCACTGGCAGGAGCTCTGCTGTCAGGCTCCCATTTTCACAGCCTGTGTGCTTCCAGGCTAAACAGGACTTGAATCTACGTGAAGGTTGGAGGTCTGCACAGTGCTATCTTTGCCTAAAAGCAATAGGGGAAACAAGAGGCAAGGCTAAACTCTTGCCCTTTTCATCACAAAGTGAGGGTTTCTTGGATTTGAAGGAAACAGCTGCTTATTTCCATACAAAAGGCACTGACTGCACAGGTAAGGAAACACCATTAGAACATCGTTATTAGCAACCTAACCAATGCCTTCCTTAAGTCTTTAGATGAACATGCCTGTGTTCACAGGCTGTCGAATCAGGTCTATCAATGAGACACTTAAACATAAGCCAGCTCTGTACACCTCATGTCTGCATTAGTTATGATCTCTGGGACAACTCTCAAAAATATGACTCACAAGTAACCGCTTGCAGCGATGTCTGCCCATATTTGCAGAACATGGGACAGACTTCTGCGGAGCTTGATCCACCTCATGCATCTCAACAGACACCAAGTCACATGTTAGAGATAATGTGTCAACTGTCAACATTGTTAACTCACCACTTATCAGGGCACAGAAGAGAGGAGGACTGGATTATGAATATCTGTACAGCTCCTGGGAGTACTGATCTCATTTTAGCACCTCTAAGAAGTTATACCACTTTTTCCCCTTTTCCCCTTTACTGTCCTAATTTAGGACAAACCAAGTCTAAAAAAAAGAATGCAACAGGCCTCCAACTTCTTTCTGCAGGAATAATTTTCAGAAGGTCCCGGAGAATCTATGCCATTCCCTAAGAAGAAGGCAGCAGGCACTCTTCATAGTCCTTATATACATCCAGACAGCCCTGTGTGAAGTCCATGCCCGAGAAATCTTAGGCACACACAGTTCCAGTGTCAGCATCTTCAGAGCCTTTGTGAGAGGTCCATCTCCTCCATGCTACCTGGAGGCTTATGACATTGTCTGTGTCCTGTACCAAATCTGAGCAATTCTTTCTCCAAAGCAGATTTAAAATCTCTCAGCACTTGAAAAATGCAAACTTGGTTTTACCAGCCTCTTTAGTTCCTGGCTTAACTTTTGAGCAAGAGATCATAAGGCTGTGAATAGATGATGAAAATCTTCTTTGGTTCCTCTTAGGTCACGTATCTTGATTTTTTAAATTTTTTATCCTAGGACTGCTATCAATGAATTATGATAATACAAATTAAGAGGGTCATTTAGAGGTTACTGTGCCACTAACTGAGAAAATAGTAATCAAGCCATAGACAAAATATGAAACAATAGTCTCCTTCCATCTAAAATCTGTACGGACTCAATATTCCCAGCTGGGAATCATTATATACCCTGTCTTCACTCTAAAACAAAATGACTATCCTAAATGGTCCAGCTTTCAATTCAATTGCTATTTTTAAAAATACGATAAACTCAAGACTCTTGCCTTGACTTCTCTTTTTTCACTCAAGCAAAGCTTTGCTTACTAGTACCAGCAAGACGGATAGAAAAGCAAACTAAAAACTTTAAGTATGATCCTGAATTCTAACAGTAGAATTGCAGTTAGTTCTTCCATAGGTTTATTGGGAACTGTTCTTCCATATTTCCAGCAAACCAACTGACTTAGCAGTAGTAGCTGATCCACTCAGCCAAAACGCCTCTCCAAATATGGGATCACAAATCCATATATAAAGAAATATTTTTGCATGTGTGTTCCTGTTATAGGTTTAAGAGCTTCTGAGAAGGATTGCGCTGCAAGAGCTTCTTGTGGGGCAATGCAGCAGAGTCTCAAGGATACACAGTCTACATGCAGCAGCCAAGGACAGCATTACTGTGAAAACATCTGTTTTCAACAGCTATGGCTCTCCCTCTGGTCAATAAGGCAAGACAACCTCACTGCAAGTACAAGTCTGAGCAACCTATCTTCTAGGAGAAATATTTGAAACTTGCTAATTACCACAAAAGATGAGGTTTCAGATGGTATGGGATTTGGATTGCCAAGGAAACTAAATGCCAGCTACTTACCCCAGACTGGCCGCTTTTTACTGGCTCTTGAGTATGCATCGCATTTTTCTCCATTAAATGGAAAGAGCTAATAAAAAAAATACCAAATAATCAGAACATAAAAGTGTATAATGATCGTAAAATAACACATTTTTCTTTCTTAATGTTTCAGCTGTCTGAAGAATAGTTTTCTGGTGTAAAAAAGATAACTATATATCTTCCGATTTTATTGGCTGTAGATTACACTAATTATCATAAAAAATTACTACCACTAATAAAAATTCTATTATAAGTTACTTATGGTAATCTCTAGGGTACTATACTTAGCTTAGAAAAGATCGTAATTAAACTGCATTACAGGGAGAATTTGTTTCCTGAAGCAGCTTTAACACTGTCTGTTTCTTTTAACACTTTAAAGTTGTTGGGTTGGTGGTTTTTTTTTTTTTCCTCTTTCCCTTTTCAGGTCAAATGTTGCCTGTTATTTTCATTGTGCAGGATGTCATTTTATCCCAGAATAATTATCCATCTCTGTTGCAAGTGACGCAAATGAAGTTTTAAAATCACAAATATCTGGGTGGGTTTCACCTCCCAAGGGGGTTAAGCATGTCTCAATGGAAGGATGCATAAAAAGGGAAGACCTAACACTCTCCGCCCAAAGGGAAACACATTCTGTATAAAATTGCTGGAAGCTAGTGGGTGTTCACAAAAAATACAATGTTCGGATTTTATTTGACAAGACAACAATTGTTATTTTCCCTTTTAGATACTTTGCATTTTACCATCTGTGAGGCTGATGACTCTTAAATGACCTTAAATCATAGTGCTGTTAATGGCAGTGGTTACAGGCAAATGTGGAATTCTATGCATTACCTGCCTTGGACTGAACATCAAATTAAATAGCTTTACTTTGATAGCTGACACCGTAGTAAATAACCTCAAAGTCCAACTAATTAAAATAAAATTGAAACAGTAGCCATTTCTTTTAGAAAGGGTTTCAATGCTTCAATAACAGGGCTAATCAACATCTTAATTAACAGTCATATAAAACAAAAATTGCTCATTTGAGTTGCTTTAAAATAGACAACTTATTTATGCAAAGACCAGTGGCATGTTAATCACTAACACTAAGAAAAAAATACGCCTTTGAGCTTTACAGCTTCCTTTGCAGCAAAGGATTTGAGAACTGAATTGTGGAAAAAGCGTATTACAGTAGTTAATTTTATGACAGACAAGAACCAAAGGCACAAGTGGATGTGGGAAAGTTTTGTGGTGTGTTTCAGTTTTCTAGTTGTTCTTTTTTTTTTTTTTTTTTTCAAATGAGATTAATTATTCAAAGTAGCTTCATAATATTCCTATTCTATTTAAAATTAAGCATTCAAGGTTTAGTCCTGGGAGACACTGACCAAACTGGCCATGATTCAATAAAACAGTTAACTCTAAGGACACTTATCTTCCCACTGAGACCAATTGGATGACTCAGGAGCTTGAGTGCACGCTGTTCAGTTTTGGAGTTGTCTACTTAGGACCCTGCAGGACTGAACCTTTTCCTCCCTGATCCTGAAGCATGCACATGCACTCAAAATTGACCCAGGCAAACAATCAAAGGGCTACTCATTTGAGTAAGCACTTCCAGGATCAGGTCCCAAATGACTCATCTCCTCCAATTAATCTACCTCAGGTTGTATCTTTAAATAGCTTCCATTTACTAATGTGTGTGAGGGAGGAGTGGGAGAGAGGAATTACATTTCCTTTCCTAATTACTTCACTTTTGTTAGCATCTTGGACTAAGTTTTTACTTTCAGAAGAGAAGAGTTGATTTACACTACAGAAAGAGCACAGCAAGCATGAGAAAATTATTTGCCCTTCCTCCTGCCAGGCATCCATTTCCTTTTCACTGTTGCTAACAATGCGCTAACTATTTATGCATTTTTCAAAGGATCCCGGCATAAGAAAACTATATTTAAATCACTTCACTACAAAGTGAAAACACAAGGTAATGATTCAGACTCTATTTAAGTAATAATAATATTTGTACAGACTGCCTGGCGAGGATGCTTGTAGGTGGCAGGAGCTCAGTACAGTCCTAAAGGTTCAGCAGTAACAAGAAATCTAAAATAGTATTTAATTTTCTACTTAAAACTTTGCTTATTTTGCAGGTTTCTACCACGAACCATTAGCTAGAACTAACTGAAACCCAGGCTGCCCATCCCATCCCATTCAATCCAATCCCATCCCATCCAATCCCATCCCAGATGCTAAGGACAGGAGGATGTGGGAAACAAACTGGGATGCTCACTATTGAGAGTATGCTGAGATTGAAGTGTGTTGACAAGGTAACAAGGCAACGTGTTGTACGTGCTCCACGAGGGAGATCAACCTGTCTGTTGTCAGCCTGGCTTTTTCCACAAGCTATATATTTACATAACCCCATCTTCAAAATTTAGAAATCAAATAGACAGTGCAAATATTTTCACCATTTATGTAAAGCCTAGACATATAGTAGAGTAAACAAAGACAATGCAAAGAATAATAACTTCCACTGAATTCTTCAAAACAGAAAAAACAGGTGGACCAAAACCCTGGTGCTTATGTGCCTCTCATTTTCGCCACTGAACAAAACGTTTTGTAGTTAATTAAAGGAAATTAGAAATATGTAGCAATATGTAGAAAGAATGTATTTATGTATGGATCCACTTCTATCGGCCTCCTCACACAGTACTTGCCTTTTGTTTTCTAACTGGGTAACTACAAACAGTTTGAAATGTCTGTTGTGCATCTAGGTTGTCTGAAAGTCTGACCCTCTAAACCACAGATTTTTTGCGGCACATGACAACTACAGATAGAATTGCAGACCTGCCAAACTTGATAGCATCCTAAGATTCACGGGATTAAAGGTGTAAGCAATCTTCTATTTATTTACCTATATTACAAATCCATCTTTGATCACATTACAAATTACAAATGACACATACCATTCTATCACAAAATTCACTTTCATCTCCAATTCAGTCGGGGAGGAGATGGAAGCTCCAGGCTTTCCTCCCTTCTGCCCAGCTTGGCATATGCTTGCATATTGCATGATGTGGTAATGTCATACCTAGAGAGTAGGATTCCAATCAGGCCCTGGGATATTGCAACTTAATTTTATTGGGCACTGTGGAATGGAAAATCCTACTGCTGAGAGTCCCACTTTGCAATCCAATGCTTGATAACTGTGTATCACTGGGGATGGATAATGCAAATGTGATGAATTGTGTCCGCCTTAGAATTTTTTCTGAGAAAAATTTGGAAACCATCAATCAAAGACAACTCCTCCCCATCTCACCAAGAAATGTTACACTAACAAAATAAGCAGATACCAAACAGAAATACTCAACCACATAAACGCACCTAAACGAGAGTGCTAACAATACTGGCAGAGCACCATTTTGTTAGCTTCTGTTCGTATGTCCTGTTCCATTTATTTTTTCTGTGTTTTCTCTGATGCTATTATTTAGATTACCTTTCCTCATGTTCCTTTGTGACCTTCAATTTTCTTTCTCACCTTCCATAAGGTCGGGCCCAGAGAGTGGTGGTCAATGGAGTTAACTCCAGCTGGAGGCCAGTCACAAGTGGAGTTCCTCAGGGCTCAGTACTGGGTCCAGCTCTGTTCAATGTCTTTATCAATGACCTGGATGAAGGCATTGAGTGCACCCTCAGCAAGTTTGCAGATGACACTAAGCTGGGAGGAAGTGTCGACCTGCTGGAGGGTAGGGAGGCTCTGCAAAGGGATCTGAACAGGCTGGACTGCTGGGCCGAGACCAATGGGATGAGGTTTAACAAGACCAAATGCCGGGTCCTGCACTTGGGGCACAACAACCCTATGCAGCGCTACAGACTGGGGGAAGAATGGCTGGAGAGCTGCATGGAAGAGAAGGACCTGGGGGTGCTGGTTGACAGCCGACTGAACATGAGCCAGCAGTGTGCCCAGGTGGCCAAGAAGGCCAATGGCATCTTGGCTTGTATCAGAAATGGGGTCACCAGCAGGTCCAGGGAGGTTATTCTCCCTCTGTACTCGGCACTGGTGAGACCGCACCTCGAATACTGTGTTCAGTTCTGGGCCCCTCACCACAAGAAGGATGTTGAGGCTCTGGAGCGTGTCCAGAGAAGAGCAACAAAGCTGGTGAGGGGGCTGGAGAACAAGTCTTATGAGGAGCGGCTGAGAGAGCTGGGGTTGTTTAGCCTTGAGAAGAGGAGGCTGAGGGGAGACCTTATTACTCTCTACAACTACCTGAAAGGAGGTTGTGGAGAGGAGGGAGCTGGCCTCTTCTCCCAAGTGACAGGGGACAGGACTAGAGGGAATGGCCTGAAGCTCCGTCAGGGGAGGTTCAGGTTGGATATCAGAAAAAAATTCTTCACAGTAAGAGTCATTGGGTACTGGAACAGCTGCCCAGGGAGGTGGTCGAGTCGCCTTCCCTGGAGGTGTTTAAGGAACGGGTGGATGAAGTACTTAGGGACATGGTTTAGGGAGTGTTAGGAACGGTTGGACTCGATGATCCAATGGGTCCTTTCCAACCTTGTGTGATTCTGTGATTCTGTGATAAGGTACAAGGGCCTCAAGACACTGAAACTCTTCAGCTAAATAATAGCAACACAGTAATGCTAGTGAGCAAGAAATGCAATAGAGGCCAGAATAACTTTATGAACTGCCAAATCTGAGCTGGAGAATGAATTAATATTTTTCTTTTCTTGGTACAAACACTTAAAGCCGTAAGTATCTTATGGGGTTTAAACAATAACTGGAAGACTATGAGTAAGAGCAATTCTATTAAAATTTTGCCCCAAAGGAAAATTAAGACTTATTCTCTTCCTCTTCTAGGAGAATGGAGCACTTCAATACCACAAGTGTTTTTCATTTGATGCATATGTCAATATGCTTTAAAAAGCATTATTTCTAGCAGCAAAAGCTGTGTCTGGGCAAGATCATTCCGATTAGATATATATAGCTTATAAAAAAATTAAAATCCTGGGACATACCTGGGTACTGGTAGGAAAGTTACAGAATGCAATGCTTTATCTTTTCACCTGACAGAAGCACAAACAAAACATGCAGATAATTCCCAACACTGTTCATTTTCCAGTAGATCAACTGCAACATGACCTAATGCAATGGTCTGCAATAAACAACCTAACATGAAAGAAGTGGAGAGAGAAGTATTTTTCCTGTTCTCTCAGGAAAAAAAGACTCTCACATATATCAATATCTCAAAATGCTAAAAATATCTTATTGAGGCAAGTACTGACTCTTTGATGGAATATTAATTGCTTCAACTTATTTTAGTTTCCTCTAAGCATTTTGCAGTTAGCAGTACAAATGCTATTCACATGATGTAAAAACTCATCCTGTTTCAGAAAAATTACAAAAGGATCTTTTACACCAGGTTTTTTTACCCACAGTAAATCAACACAGTGATACAAACAGCAATTCTGACAAAAAGAAATTCCAACCCTCCAACACAATGCTTAATCACAAAATACACACTACCTGTAAACTTATTCTTACTTCAATCCAAGTATGACACGAAAACATTGTGCATCGTATTTCTAAATTTTTAACTGTGAATTTCCCCAAATCATAGCCCTATGAACAAGGGGAAGATACCCACAGGGTAGATTTCCCTCAAGACGGCTCCTGCTTCCTAGGTAAGTGCTGACAGGGGTTTTACAAGCTGCAGTGGAGTGAAGCTGTAGTTGCAGGTTTAGAACTGCTGCAGAACATTTCACATCGCTCACTTCTCATTTGGATGCAATTTTATTAACTTCAGAACAAATCTGTAGAAATCAGTTAACCTAACAATACTAACAAGGCTTCAGTTTCGATTGCTGATTAAAAGATATTATATCTGATTCCAATGTGAATAAGGACATATTTTTCAAGGGTCCCTCATGGTAATCTGAGGCAAAATGGGGCCACTCCCAGATTTGCTGGGGCTGAGATCCTCCCCTAGCTGTTTTCTACATAACGGAAAACATTGGAAAATCAGCTTCTGATAAGCAGAATGTTTTCCAAGGCCTCTTTCCCATATTGCTCGTCAGCTGAAAAGTTGTTAGTTACAAGGAGATTCCTTAGTAAGTTGGTAGTAGCATCCCTTGTCTGTCACACTGTACAGAACCCCTTCTGTTTTACTGTGTGCATGTGCCACTTGCTCTCTGACAACTGACTTAACATGTAACTTGGCCTTAATTCAAGTTTTGCATCCTTTAGCTTTGTTTACTTCCAGCCAATTCTTGTCTTAAATAGCCAAACCAAAGATCTCAAACTTTATTTACCGTGTAACCTGTCACTGTGATAAAAACTAAAGCCTTTTCCAACTTTCAAGGAAGAGACAAGACTTGTTTAGTTTTCCCTCACAGTTACTTCTCCTTTGCAAATCCCATTCAAATGCAGACAGTTACTTTTGAACACTAAGACTAGGTGTTAAATTGAGATTATGGTAAACAGCAGATTTCTTTGGTTGGTGAAGAAATTATTTCATGAAGACACAAGAGAATTAAGCAGAGTTTCATGTCATTTACTGTATGTGTTGATCAGAGAGTGAATGATGAGGTTCTTGCTGTGGACAGCTGCTCTGTAGAACACTGTACAGACGTTGGGTGGAAGGAAAAGTAATTTGTGCTTTTAAAAGAAAAAGAACCTCGTCCCTTTTGTGCAAAAAATAAACAAATCTTTCTTGCCAGATTTATTATTCTACTTACATGTTGCATGAATGTCTAAGAACATTCTGAATTTTTTTCTTTCCGTGTCTCATTTCACTATTACCGTGTCAGCTTGCTTCTATCAAAGACAGAACACTGTCTTTCTCTTTATTATGTTCACTAAGTCTGAGATCTAGGACATCCTTAATCTGAAGGGAACACTGCTTTTGTTGATGAGGGCTATGTCATTCTAGCTATGTTGCGTAAGAAGTTATGAACACACACAAGAGATTTTAAGCATTACTAGTATACTATAAAAGACAGAGGTGTTCTCCACAAGGTAGGCTTTATTTGATAGTGCTGATGAAATAGCAATTCCAGTTTCTGCGTGTTACTTGATAATTATATGTAGTAGACAAAAAGGCAAATGGTACAGATCAGATCTTCCATGTTCACATAGGAAAAAATGTAAGAAGCACCAAGCTTTCCTCAAAACAGCACCCCCTCCTCCTGCTGAACTGGAACTAAACTTCTCTCAGGTAGGCAACCAGCAGCTTGAAAACAGAAAAACACCGTGGCACCTCAGAGATGACTAGAGACTGATGGGAAAGCAGGCTGAAGTCTTCTGCTCTTTGACCTTCTCTTTGCAAAGCTGTCCACTTTTCTCCAAAGCAGAGGTTGAATGGCCAGCGCTTTGCTGCCATTGACTCCCTCTGTTGGCTGTATGGATGTCCTCTGGGTCCTGGCTTTCAAACGGCGTGCACATATGCTATTCAGAGCAGTGCAGACTGTCATCTGCTTATCTAGTGTATTATGTGACTAGTGAAGTGCCACACGGTTGAACACCAGGAAACATATTGCTTGCTTTCACTATCAATGACCTAGAGGGAAGAATATGCAAGAGAGGAAATTTGTGGTGATAAACCGGGGCTGGGTTTGGGAAGCAGGTCTGAACAATGAAAGAGCTTGACAAAATAAGTGACTACTAACTTCAAAGATTAAATGCTTGGCCTATACAAAATGGAGTGCTGTTTATTTAACAGGAACAAAATATAAATAGACAGGGCTAGTGCAGCAACATGATCAGAAACAGAATGTGAAGTTTTAACTGGAGTTAAAAAACTAACATTTACAGAATTGAATGTCTTTCTACTTGTCAAATTTCTTAGCAAACTCTGCGCTTTCTCCTATGTTTTCTGCGTCATTGTGCACATGACAACTCTAATAATGAAGTTTAAGCCAGTTTCCAGTCCTAGGCATGCAGTACACATGTAGAGAGCTAACTTCTGCAGGACCATACATCCTCATTGCAAACGTGTCACTTAAGATGCTAAACCAGCATATGACTTCAGCCTCCATTTCATGAGGAGGGAAACAGCTTTGAGTACGCACCACTGGCCTTCAAGTATAGGCTCAAGGTAAAATCATGAATGAAAGAGGCCCTCCTGTGCCCTAAACTGCTAATTTAAATGCACCTATTGCATCAGGACTGCTGAGATCCCCCACCACAATGACATTGCTAATACTACTATCTTATTACGATCAAACAATATTAAAAGTAAGACCTAAATTTATATAGTCCTAGAATCCCCATATTTCTATTTTGCATGCAGCCTCTTACCTTATGGAGTAAACTCCACTGAAAAATATACAGACGTTCAGAGAGACAATACTCCAAGCCAGAATCCTCCTGCCTGAGCTCACTGATTTTACTGGGGAAAATGGATCAAGTTGTGGACTTCGGCAGAATTCAGACTGAAATTAGAAGAATATGACACTTCCTCTGTAGAAAAGCTTTTTGTTCCATATATTAAAAAAATACTACCAGAATATCATGTTCAAATGCAGAAGATATTTGGACTTTCTATTATCCTCCATTATGTAGTTACTAAGTAGACACATTGTATAGCTATGCTTTCAAATCAATTTGAGGGGCTTCATCTAAAACTTGGAACCCAACAGAAGATAAGATTAGGTTATCTGAACCTATATCAAGTATTCAGTTTGTTCTCTGTAGTCAGGATTCAGAAAAGAGGTATAATTTGAAGAGGAATCCAATTAGCCCATACTGAAAGCTAAATGCTTTCTGCAGCACTTCACTGCATTGGATTTAAGTAATGTTTCAATGCTGTTCTGAATTGTGGCCATTGCTGGTAAGACGTCTAGTCTAGGGCAATTCAGATTTCGCACAAATAAGTTAAGTCCATTTTCAAGAACTTTCTTGCTACTGAAATCCCTTCCTACTACTTAAAATACTAGTGCCACATTTATTTCCTTTTACTAAGAACATTAGCATAAGTGATTAAACAAAGGAAGATAAGTATCTTCCTTTGTCAGTGATGTGGTTTAATTTGTCCCAAAGCGCTATCCTTTTTCTTTGTTAAAACGCTATCTTCTAGGTATGCACCTTGGCATATTAATAAAAATAAATTTGAGGCTGAGGCTGATTAAAACTGAAAGTAAGCCTTGATCTTACATATTATTTTGATTGGGTTTTCAAAGTTCACGTAGTTCTAGTTGTAATTTATGTTTTGCGTGGTGTATATCTTCTTGTTTGAACAATTACATTATTCTAAACAATTACATCGCTATGATACACACAACGCATGGCTCCTCAGCATAAAGTTCTTTAATGATGGCACACTGTAAAGTGGTACAGTTCACTTTTAAAAGGTCATGCATCTTTTTTCAGTAGATTAACATTTTATCTTTTAATGGTGTTAAGAAAAGGTCAAAGATTCTAACAGATGGAATATGGAAACGTTCTATTGAAGAAGATCAATGTGTTAAGCATCAATCTAAGTCTAGAAACACAGCCATTTAATGACTGTTGTTCTTGCTTTATTTTAAATTACCACTGTCTTGACAGTTTCAGTGCTAAAATTACATTTTCATATTTAAAAGAAATGGACCGTCACCTTCTGATGTAGCTATCTATGTTTGTGTTGTACGTTCGAGAACATTTCTTCATTGTGCAAAACAAGAAAGGTTCCTTAAATAATTAGCGTACCCTTAGGCTAACGGCCTATCACTTTGACATCCAAATGAATGCAGCAGAATGATCCTCAACAGCAACATGGAAGACAATTTTATGTTGGTTTAACTGAGTACGTTTGCAATAATTTAAATGGATGTATGTTCTCAAGTCAAGTCTCTTCTGTGTAACACGCTGTTGAACTTCTAATATAGGTGATATTATAAACTTATGATGATATTTTTCAAGAAGGACATATTTAGGTACTAGATCTTTCCAAAGTATTCTATTATAATTTTTAGACATAGATTCTGTTAAAGAATAAAATCTAACAGTTTTGGTTGTCAGAATAACTTCAGACCTCAAACGAACAAAGTACTATGTGTTTGCCAGAGACTGTAAGCTTTTCTAAACTGCCGCATGCCTCTGTCTACTTTTATAAAACAACTAGTATGACAGAATAATACGATTGGTTTTCTGTGTGCTAAAGTAAATACAAATATAAAAAATAACAGTAGGGGGTCAAGTTGCTTTGTAGAAAGTTATCTGACATCTAAAAATTGTCAAGCTTATGTGTTTGCAGCATAGATGCGCATTTTCCAAATTTACTCGTATTTCAAATTCCCATCATCCCCTTGAGCCAAGCCTGCTCCCTACAAAAGGGTTTCAACAAAAAGGTAAGACTCCAGTGAAATTAGAAACCCTCCTCAGGGTCCATGGACAAAACTCGTATTAAGTAACAGGAAGCCTACAGATATGACTCTTCGATTGCTACATGTGAGAATAAAATGGGGAATGTTTGGAGTCACTCCTCTCTTGCTGACAGTAGTCTTCCACCTAATTGAAATGCATAACAATATTTTGATAAACCACTGAAGAAGCTAAATCAGACTCAGGGTTTACAAGGATCTATATGTTCAGAAAAATCACTAAGCAATACTAACTGGATATATTTATGCACAATCCATGTACACACACAAGGCAGTAAAATATTTGTTGCTCCATCTACAATAGCTAAAGGGTTCTTTAAAAAAACTATTTAAGTGTATTGTCTGGTATTTTGTAGTTCAGTCTCATGCTAGAAGGAATCTTGAAAACTTTTAGTTTCTATTTTAAGAAAAGTGAAGGCCAATTCCTCGCTGCCCCAAGGATTTCTCCAAATCTTATACTGCATAGAGTTGTCCTCTTCCAAGTTCTGGAACCCAAGAGGTAAGTTATCCTTTTACTTGAATATAAGCTCCACATAGGTGCCTCCTATACATCCTTTTTCACTCTGTGTAGGTTGGACAGAGAGTTGTTACCCTTCCAGTATAAGGAAATCACACAATTTCTAACAACTGATTAGAGAAACTGCAGTTTTCCTCAGAAGGAACCGTATGTTTAAAACAGACTGTGCAAAGTATAATTATGAGATTTTGGTTTTATTTGTTATTTTACTTTGTTATATTTATTTTAGAATTGAACTGCCTGTACCAGAGGTCGGAAGCACTATCAGACTCATCATTAGTTAAGACTGTACTCCCTTAAAGAAAAACATAGTTCTAGTTCTCAAGTGAAGAACCGGCACATCCCAAGGCAAGTTAACTACTGTGAGCAGAAAATTCCAGAGTGGTCAAAAGAAGATTCTTCTCTTCCCAGTGCTAATGATGTTTCAGTATAAGGACTAGTGTTTATTTCAAGTACCGTGTGATTCGTTGATAGCCACTGTCTGTTGGGCAGGACAGTCTAGGAGGTCAGTAACCATAAATTCTATTTAAATGGTAAGGTGTTGGACTAATTAAGCAGGCTGCCATATTCCCACCAACTTTGGTTCTACTGGATTTAAAATATAGCCCCACAAGCAGCTCTGAAACAGGGATAATTTCAGTGCAAAAAGACTATGATAGCAACCAGCAGACACTGCTGTCTATCAGATCATCTAGTAGCAATTAAGAATATAGAATATAAGAATATAAGAATATAGAAGAATGGCTAAAAATTATATTTTAAGTAGGTGAAATATGCCAGCAAATCTTCATGCTCCTTTGATTGCTGTAACCACTGCATATTTTTGGATGGAACATAACCCCAAACCATTCTCACGCAAGCTTCTGTGTCACCTTGAAAATTAGAAAGAGACACAACTTCTCTCTCTGGGATAGACAAGCTAAAGGAACAAAGCCAAACACTATAAACATGCTAAAACTAACACATAGCCCATAATTCCTTGTAAGCGCCCTTCATAGCTTCAAAAACAGACGGTGTAAAACCGCCAAAGGAGGAAGCCTTCACTAACCTTCAGAACAACGCAGTGGAAACAAACCACAGTCACTGCACAGCAGTGCCACGTGCTAACAGCGAGACAGAAGATAGCTCCAAAAGTATGATGGCCAGCCAGAAATACAAAGAAATTGGCACTCTGCTTTATTCCAAAAGAAGTGGTAACCAACAATAAAAGATGTAATATTTTCTCCAATGCCTTTGACTTCTCAGAGATAATGTTAATCCAAGAGTCAGATTCACAAGGCCAGAATGCCACAAAATTATCTACTGTGACCAGAAACACTGTAAATCACTACAGATAAAATGTAAGTATTGAAAAATATGTAGTATTAATTTACTCTGTTTCAAATGGCTAGTTCATCGTGGTTTTTTTGTCTATGGTGTTTCCATATGCACTAAAGGATCTGAGAAACCAAGATGTTTCCTTTCCATGGCTACTCACTAGCAGAAGAGGCCAAATTATAACATATTCCTGCAAACAGCTCTTGGATGCTGTTGTTCTCCCTGAATTTACACAGGGGTAAACACACAGAAGCCTGGAAAAGAGGATTAACTTATACAGATTAAATGGACACCAACCTGCTTTTTCTCTTCTGTCTTTGCTCTGCAGAACTGGCAAGAGCAGAAGCAGTAAATACTTATGTTTTGTCACTTGAGTCAGCACATATAATTCTCCATACACGTAGGAACTAGCTCTGCTGCAGAAGAAAATACCATTTTCACAATAACTTTTCACAGTGGAACTATGCCTTAAATCAAACAAGCAAGTACTGAGTCAGCTCAGTGGCAGAGCAACAACAATTTGATCTGCTACGTGGCAAGCTTTGGTTTGGAGATACTAAACAATCCTTCATCCCGGGCCCCGGGCTTGTAAGTATGACAGAAGATGATGCAATGTATTCAGGCTCTGGGGAGAAAAGGAACAGTCATACTACTCTTGAGAAATCCTTTGTGCAGAAAAATTTATTGTGTGCCCCCAGGTGCAAAGGCTACAGATGAAATGCAACTCATTAAAGACAAGCCAAGGTGTTTCAAGAGAGCTAATGAACATTTCGGTGTTTGCGCTTAGTCAGATAAAGCAGCGTTTTCCAGTTGAGCAAGGAGACAGCAATCATGGGAGCACGATTTCCTTGTGATAACAAATGCTCCCAGAGTGTTTTTAAGCCCCATGTTTTGTTTTTATTAATGAAATGTAATCAGTTCTCCCACATTTATGCTTCCCTTGTTTACTTTTTTAATGTTCTTTTTGAGTAGAGCTGTATTTCTTTCGTAAGGGTCACCCATCTTTTAAGCAGAGTAGTAGCTTTATATTTTCTACTTATACAGAGCATAGTTTGCATTTTCTTTACTTCCCATTCTATAAAGTGGTAAGAAAGTCCATCTAGATGTATAACAATTTTATAATTTGTGTTCTGTTTGATTTCTGTATTCAAGTGCAGCTGACGAGACGTATGAAATAAACGGCTAACCTCTTACTGCCAACAGAGCAGCAACGTGAGCACTAGGAATTCATAACACCTATGGAAAGAAATGTTGCATGTATGGAATGAGATATGAGAAGATATTTTCAGAGAATGCCCCTTACAGCACCCAGTCAAGCGTCTGAAAGGATTCTTCACGATAAACCATGCTGGTTTGATAATGAATTCTGATAGAGGACATGATGTTAATTCAGCTATTCATTTCTCTTTTACTCTTGGATTAAAAAAAAAATAAAATATATATATATATTTTTAGCCTCTGAGTACTTCTGTGATCTGATTTCTTACACCCTGCAGGGGACAGCATTGGGTAAAGAAAAGTAGAAATCATATGATAAAGAAGCATTTGCTTTCAATTATAAAATTGTACTTTGTTAATTGAGATACGAGAAAATATTCTTTTTGGTTTTAGGTTGGCACAAATCCTCTCCATCTCCTCACTCTTAAACTTTTCTGAATTATTAATCAAAATTATTTTGGTTGCATAGTTTGTTCTGCTATCAGTTCTGAGATTGATTCCCAACAATAGGTAGGCTTCAGCATTACTAAGGAAGAAGAAATGCTGCATAGTATTGCTATTACTTTGGACTCTCTTCTCATGACAGGCTGTGTAACACGTTTTCAGCAGCTATGTTTTATTCCCTCTACAGTGTCAGCATAGGTATCAATTTGCAGAGAAAAAAAATTGGTTTCATGTTATCATCTTTCATTAAAATATATATGTATAAGGACACAGACACACACTCACATAGTGCATGTAAATGCAAGTCAAAGTGTTTGCTTTTATTTTCCCCGGCCATTGTTGCAAAAAATAAAGGTGTCTTCTCCCCCACAAATAAGGCTCTATCTAAAAGCGATATTGCAAAAGCTATATGGTAGCCTTGTTTATTTTGGACAGATGCAAAGAAGTATCTCTGAACTTCTGCCAGTGATCAAAGGAACTGATGATGTAGAACAGATTCATGGGCCATGTCCTATCAGCCTGCACTTTACCCGTCATCCATCATCCGAACCCTAAGCCTTTTTCTGAGTGATGATTGCACCCTAAACACATAAAATTAATCACCACTCTAGCCTGGCCAGGTGTCTTGCCTCCAGAAATTATCTCCTTGCAGCAAAAGAACTGCTAGAATCTGATATCTGTACTGTAATTTAATTTAAAGGATACCGCATAGTAACACTAAGATTGATTTACATATCTGAAAAGTTTCTAGTTTCACTAAGGCAATATAAATTCTTGGAGAAATATGTAATTGGAAAAAAAAACCTGGCTGATCATAAAATCAGGGCATCTGAATATTTATTAGCTTCTGGAATTTTCAGTTGATTCTCTCTACCATGATCATAGTTTAACACAAGTTTTAAAATGCAATTTGCAAAACTTTAAAGGCTGGGCATCTGAACCTTTATAAATTCACTGTTGGACTTAAGCCTAAGTGAAACAGTAGCTCTGGGAGACAAGACTTCACATAAACACTGTCTATTTTGTTTTTCAGAGAGGTCACAATTTTTATGTTTATGTATTTCTTCTTTCCCTCTTCAGAAGACGGAGTAGAAATGAAACAGCAGAAAATTAAGCTTTTGTATGCATCTCTACTTTTGAAAAGACAATAGAGAAACAGTGGCTGAATTTGACAGTGGTTAATAAATTAGGTCCAACACATACCGTATTTGTGAAATGGAGGATTAAAGATATGCAGGCCCTGATGTACAATAGTTCCACTGTTCTTCAACATGTGAACTCCCCATTTCCCGTACAGAATACACACAGCATGCCTGTGTTTTACATAAGTAGGAACAATTATAAGTACAAACGTTAAAATAATCTCCACCTAATGATAAATGGAAATAACCGGCTATCGCCAATATGCATACTAACGAGGAAAGAGGAGTTGGTTCTACACTATAAATATACAGCCTAACTCAAACAAATTCTGTTAGTGTTCTGCTTCACTTCTGGATTAACTGCAAATCCTAATAATTTGCTTTTAATTGGGAGCTTAGCTCCTCTATTAAATTATCATAGGAAAGCAAATGTGCCCAAAAGAGGTATTATTAAAATAAAAATAACACAATATCCTGGTTTAAAAAAATCTTGCTTGCTGTAGAACCAACAAGAAAAAAGCATCTGAAAAAGAAATCTTAATAAACGGAGGGGGAGGAGGGGGGGAGGGAAGGGCCATTAAACTACCTTAATTCAAACAACACGATTACTGAAGATTTCAGCTGTGATGCTTCTACATAATGTGGCTTCCCCTGACTGAGAACTCTGCATATTCGGGGTCTATTTTTCTTGCTCTATATTTATTATAAATGTGCATGACTCTCTGTCTTGTTGTTTATAATAAACACCATCACATAGAATATAATGCAAAACAAAAGGAAACAGCATCTTTCTGGCCTGTTTAATTCATATTAGTATACTTTTCTGTCTTCTGTAATCGGTGCTCTTCAAAAAACCAAGAGGTGTATTAAGCATTTGAAATCACGTTTTTCTCACCTAAATCATGAAAGTAAGTCCCCATAATGCAGAATTACATAAAGATTTATGTGCACAGTCACATAATCCCCATGAAAATCAACTTGTTGTTGTACACAAATGAAGTAGCTTCCACAAAATAGTCTGACATTTCTAACTAATATATTAAAAAACCCCATCCAAACCGAAAAACTAAACAGAAAGAAAATAGTGGAGGAAAAAAGAAAACAATTAAATTCTAGATAAACATCACAAAGTGGAAAGAAAACCCACTTCATAATTAGAGTGATTTGAAAAAGCAAGAATTAGAAACTTAATAGATGACTTAATCTTCTCCCTTCTTTTGTAGGAGTGTTGCTTTTGGTAGGATGTGCATAATACGTAAGTTAATGTAAATTAAAAAATGCAGTTTTCTTCTTGGTTTTATTGCCAAG
>NC_071413.1:14277500-14312500 GCF_017976375.1 Cuculus canorus
CAGTCCTATGTGCTATAGCCAATGACGGAAATAATATATGTGTATATGTGCATCTGTATAAAATATATATAAATAAAAATTTATGCAAAAAATTCAAACTAGATGTGCATGTGTTTGTGCGGCATGTGTATATAAACGATACAACACATGAATACACAGATTAAACATGACACTCTAAACTACCCTGCAGTATGAAGATAATTTTACACATATGCAGACTGCCTACAGAGCAGCAAAAATGCCGTTCCTTCTTCCTGAAAGAAAAAATAAAAAGAGGGAAGAACCCCAAACCCCGAATATATGGCATACGTATAATTATAATCCATATATGCACGAGAGCTGCTTTGCTGTTATGTTTCCAAGTCTTTTGAAACTAAGTCAAACAAAAAGGAAACAACCCTGGTGCACCTCAGCATTTTGCTTTTTAGAGATCATTCTAACAGCAATAATATTAATAACATTAATGGGAGTTCAGCAAGCAAATCCTGGGTAAGCTGGATAGTGGCCAGGATGCAGGACTGGAAACCAGGGACTCTCTACTTCCACTTCTCTCTGATGTTGAAACCACTTAAACAGCTGCTGCCTCATGTCTCAAAACCAGTAAAAATAAATAAATAAAATCCTAAGGTAATAACGCTTACCTACCTCATCAGACTGTTGCAAGAATTAATTAACATCAGTAATGAGCTTTGAGCATCTTGGGTGTCACAGGACTGTAAATTTTTATTCCTCCCTACCTTCTGGTGAGCTGCGGCTTCAGGCCTGGGACGCTGTCCCTGCAGATGGGATGGGTTCCCCATGGTGGACTCCATGAGCTACTGATTGTTCAAGGAGCAGTGAGAGCTTCCTAAGAGGAGGACACAGGCAAGAGTGGTGCGACATCAAGAACCCATAAATCATGCAAATGCCTCTTGGCAGGAGAAAACTCTAACTTTTCTTGAAGGCCAAGTTAAGATGTATCATCACATTAGCAGGCAAAATGTCTCTTTAAAATATTAAAATGCATTCCACTAATTGGTAAGTATACTGTATCTTCCTTGCTTTGTGTGATGCCTGTGTTGCCATAGTAACTATTTGTTTATATCGAGTTACAAACTAAACACATTCGAAGAAAACCAATATTTTTTGCTCCTAAGAACTTCCTGCCTGGAATCCCTTATCCCTTTATTTTACATTTCTACATGCAACTTGTCCATATGTAAGCATTATTTCCTGTTTGGGTTACTGGTTATTCAAATACCGAGTCAATCAAACACGTACTGTGTGTTACCACAAAAAATTAGTGCCCTTTAGAAGCAAAAGACACTGTATTTCTGGGAGACGACGTGCTGCAAGGATTAGAGTGAAGCGATGAGAGGAGGGCGGTAGCAGGTCCTACTGCCTTCAGACTGGGGACAAAAGAGCAGTGGTGGCCTACAGGAGGTCTGAACACCACACACGGAGTTGAGGCACCCATCATGACAAGCCGCCCACATTCCCTGAACTTTATACTTTGGTCTCGCTGCTGCCACAGCCTTCTGAGGCTGCATAATCATTTACTCCTGTTCCAGAGCAATGCCACTTGCTTGTCTCTGCAAAACACTGTGAAACTGCAACACAAAGGGTGCTATCTCTGTTCAGCATTGTAACTGCTACTACTGGAGGAAAGAAATATCACTTAGGTTGAATTTTGTGCTCAGGTAAATACAGAAACCCAGACTAGGATGGGGTATGGGCCCATGCTGTGACAATGCCTGTACCACCCAGGCAGCCCTACCTTCTGGGAGCTTCTGAGGGGCTACAAAAGCAAGGCTGGCGGGTTAACAGAGCGGAGGAAATGATGGCAAAAGAAAGCAAGGCGTGAGACGTTTCTATGACAGTTTCTCAACTTTTAAACGCGGAACTATACAGTTTGCCTGTGGGTTTTTTCCTGCCAAATGTACACTCCTACAGGAAATTCCTTATGATTTTTGCCGATGTGCTGTTGCAGGCAGGAGTCAGGAGAGGCACGCGTGGGTGCCATTCTCTCAGCAAAAGCAAGAAAAGCTGTTTACTTTTACAGTATTATGCATATTCCCATTCAAAAGTCACAAATATACTTATTTGCTTTACCTGACTGTTTCGGATCTTCTCCTGCACTTTCCTATAAGCTCTACAACTGAAAGTTTTCTCCATTTACAGCTGCAAGTGCCCAGGCAGGAATATCCAGTTCACAAGGAGATCTGGCCTAAAAATAGACCAAGGGAAGAATGACAATATGAACAGTACAATTTAGTGTCCTATGAGTTAATAAGGCTGTAGCCTAATTAAACCACTGCTTCTCCACCTTGCCATTCTTTTTGTGTGGCTGAACAAATTAAATCTGTCTGTACTTGGAGACGGCATGCTTGCTGTATTAACTTTGCCTGAAGTTCCTGTACGCAGAGTAGATGGGATTATATTATAAGCAAAAGTAAATGTAAATGGACACCTGCCACCCTTGAGACATTAAATTTTCAGAACTGTTTGCTAAATAGGTTTCTGTTCTTTAACACAGAAGTTGGTTACACCATGGCATTGACTGAATGAAACAACAAATAAGATTTAAGTGTATACAGTATTTTTAGGGAAAATATCTATGTCAAACAGATTAAATGCCTTGGCACTGGTTCCAATGTAGGATTTTGTGTTCAGCAGCTGGCATTTCAAGTCTTAAAATTTCCAGTACATTAACCTGACTGTGGAAAGGGTTTAAAGTAACTATTTGGGACTTCCAGCAGTCTTTCAATGCAAAAACTATGATTGTTATCTGCACTGGGACTTAACTCTCTGTAAAATCTGACCAGGTTTTTTACTTTTGCACACACATTTAACTGTACAGGCATGAAGTCTCATTCAGCAGAAATATCTACCACAAAGTGCATTTCAGGAACAGCATAAAGATTTGCTGGATTAAGCCTTGTCTTTATAAATGTGCTACCAGTGCTGGCTGAGTTCTGGCAATGAATCTGTATATAAAGTGACCTCTGTAACTCTGCTTGACTTCAATATCTTGGAATCTCTCTTCACAAAACAAGTTGCATGAACCATGCCCACATTTAGCCAACTACAGTTCACATTGTTTTTGTTCCTTCTCATAAGTTCTTCCTGCAGATTAAATGCTGATGCACTGAACTAACTGCTCTTGGCTGAAGTGGGCAGGTGTAATTGGATTAGTACAGGTTCTGGAATTGGTAAGTACTGTATCAGTATCCTCCCTAGAAAACAGGTGACATATCATGGGATATTAAGTATGGCCATTTAATGTAAAAACTCAGATAATACATGAGTTAAATGGAGAAAATGAGAGAAAGCTTTTAAGCATTCTCCCAAGACAGATTGCAGAATAATATTATTGTACACGCAAGTAGTGCTGATTGACACAGTCAGAAGGCCATTATACTAGTATGGTATAAAATCATTATAGCAAAAAGCATTTCAGAGCTGCAGAGTGATAGTAGCAACATATAATGAATTATCAATAAAGAAGTGGTGATTCAGTTACATTACATACGAATGGAAAGCTTCCTGTTATATAATTTAAACCTGCCAGCCTGACAAGTGACTTGAATATTCAATCCCTTCTCCAGGTGTATGAATCATCCTTTTAACTTTACAAGAGACTGCAGTTCTGTAGGGCAGGCCAGAAACTGAGCAGTGGTTTTCAAGAAAGGTTAGCAGACCAGATTTCAACAAGATAGCCTCTGGTGAGGCTCTATTTGAACTCTCAAGGAAACAGCATCAGCCTTTGAGATGTTGATATGAAGTTTGTTTATGGCAGATAAACACAAATCACACTCTTTCAGTGAGTCAACGTCAGCAATATTTTATGGTTTTTATTTTGTCTTACCGTAAAGTTCTTCAAGTTTATATTGTTGCAAATTACCATAAGTGATGGAGCCCTGACAAAGAAAAGCCCTTATCGTATCAAGTCCCTGTAGTTTTAAGGCTGTGCTCCTGAAGGAGGCTTGTCTCCGGCCTTGCTCCTGTGCAAATCTCCTCTGAAGCCAACTACAGCATGTTAGTTAAGTGTTGCAACATGATCCTATGGGAGGATTAGGTCTTCGGGAAAATTACAAGAGTCACTTTTAAATGATTATTTAGTATTTGCAGTGTTAACATAATACCTAAGTCAAAGACAAATGCGCTGGAAGCTTAAGAGTAATTTACTTTAAAATTTGGTGAAATGGGAGGATTCCATTTGAACGCCCTCAGTGCTGGAACCAAAGTCACAATCAGCAAACAAGAAAGATTGAACAGCTGAAAATAATCCACCTGTGATAAATATGGCCAAAATATTACCCAGTCCACGTTCAGGAAATTAATATAATCACAACACTGTCAAACACAAGCATTTAAACATTATGAGTGGTTCCAACTTGCCCTCCAGATTTGCTAAGTTCTTGCATGCTTAAGACACATTTTTAGACTGAATTTTTTAATAAATAAATACTGAGTCTTATAAAATCATGGTTTTAAATGCATTATATTCTACTACACCATTGGAATGTAATACTACATATATGTGTACACACACATATTAATACATCCCAATATTATAAACACTCCAAGAGAATTCACAACAGTGATAAAATTGTTCCAATAAGCTTTTCTTCAAATAGTCGTCTGGACAAACTGAATTTTAGCAGATTTTCTACTCTGTATGTTTGCCTAAATATGATGGCCTGCTAGTTGCACAAGTCCTCAGCGTTTAGCTGCTCCTATTTCAGTTATTTCACTTTCTGTTTACTACCTCTGCTTTCTTTCCTCCATTAAGGATGGAACACCTACAAATGACCGAGGAAACATCTTCTCTTCCTTTATACCTAACATGTTAGAAGCCTGCAGCTGAAGGTGTTTCTTCTTACTGCACTGAATGCCCTTGGGACTAAAGGCAGCTCAGAAATTTAATCACAGGCCGAGAGCTAGTAGTTAGGTTGAAGCTTGAAAAGACCTTAAAGGAGGCAACAGACACAAGGATTACGGCCTCCAAACCACTGGTTAGTTGATGAAATATCAAGGAAAGAACTGGTGAACATTTATGTGAGTTTTTTGCTGCCTGCAAAGATCAGGAATTTTATTTTTAAAGTGGAGCTATTTAGGAGCATATCTTCCTTCACACAGTCAGGGTCCTGTTGATCACAGAGCTGACTTGTGCCATTTTAAAGCTCTCTTCTTATATGTTTTAAAGATGAAATAATTCTTGAGAATATTTATATAGTTTGCGGGAAAGAAAGATTTGTGAGTGCATGACCTGGCAGTCACAAACAACCAAATACCCATATTGGCTCTAAAACCAACTCCCGGGCAAATCACAGTGATCTTGGGCAAACCACTCAACTTCCTCACCTCAATGTTCCTAAATTTCTGGCAGAGGTACAGATAGTTGCTCACCACAAGGATGCTGTAAAAATTAATTAGCACAATGGCTATAAAGCACTGAGGATGAAAAAACGTGCTAAGAGCTAAGCATTATAATTAGTGTTATTTAATACATCTTTAAAAATCAAATTATATTTTTCTCTTTTCCTTTAATAAAGGAATTACACAATGACTTTAAGAAATTACAAAGTAATTTGAAGTAAATGACTGTGCTGTAAAATTGAAACACACCCTAAAATGTGGTTATTACAGAATAACCACACACCCTGATAGTTAGCACTGCTTGAGCTGTGTATAACCTTAACTTAGTAGTGTATTATTAAGTGCGGGAGGATCAGTGATTATAAAAGGGAGAGCAAGTGCTGATTTGTGTTAAATACAGGTTACCTCCCTGGCAGCAGCAGATTAGGTGCATCCATTCCTGGCAATGGAAAGCATGCTGGGGAAATTCAACCTGTGGTACAAAAGGATTAATTAGGGTACAGCTAATACAAGAAATGTTTAGACATCAAGAAATTTAGGATGCTGGGTTTATGGTGCACTAAATAATTGCCAACACCATAAAAGAAAGAAAAGATGTGAACTAATTTCACATTAATGAGAAGCAGAGAGTTTTACCCCAGCTTCTGCTTGGAGAAGAGTGACACACTGCAAGTTTCTTTTGAAGTATTTCATATTGCCACACTAGATGTTTTCTTGTGTTTATGTTAATCCTACTTTATTGTATTTAAATATCAGTATTTTCAGGCTAAAAAAACCTTAATTAATGGCTTAAAAACCAGCAGGTGCCTGCTTCCCCAGCTACAGCAGACTTTTAAAAGGTACCCTTCCCCTTGCTGCTCTAGGTCAGAAATGCAATATCTATACCACAGGTTATTGGCTTACTATTAAACTTTTTGCCTGAAGGAATATTTAATATCACAGATTCACAGAATGCTCGGGGCTGGAAGAGACCTCTGGAGCTCATCCAGTCTAATCCCTCTGCTAACACAGGGTCACCTAGAACAGGTTGCACAGGAACTTGTTCAAGTGGTTTTGAATATCTCCAGAGAAAGAGATTCCACAACCTCTCTGGGCAGCCTGTTGCAGTGCTTTTACCCTCACGGTAAAGAAGTTTTTCCTCATATTCAGGTGGAACTTCCTGTGCTTCAGTTTGTGCTCATTTCCCCTTGTCCTGGGCTCAACTGAAAAGAATTTGGCCCTATCCTTCTGACCCTCCAACCCCCGCCCCCCCTTTAGGTATTTATAAGCATTGCTAAGATTCCCTCTCAGTCTTACCTTCCGCAGGCTAAACAGATCCAGGTCTCTCAGCCTTTCCTTTTAAGAGAGATACTCCTGTTCCCTCATCACCTTCAAGGCCCTCCACTCTCTCCATTCATTCTTTGTCTTTCTTGAGCTGAGGAGCTCAGAACTAGGCACAAGACTCCAGATGCGCCTTCAGTAGGACAGCGTAGAGTTGGAGGAGAACCTCCCTCGATGTGCTGGTCACGCTGTTCTTAATGCATCACAGGCTACCATTGGACTTCTTGGCCGCCAAGGCACATTACTGGCTCATGGTTGGCTTGTTGTCCACCAGTACCCCCATATCTCTCTCCACAGAGCTGCTTTCCAGCCAATCAAGCCCTTCTTCCCAAGGTGCAGAACCCTACACTTGCCTTTGTTGAGCTTCATTCGGTTCCTTTCTGCCCAACTCTGTAGCCTGTACAGACCTCACTGAATGGCAGCACAGCCTTCCAGTGTGTTAGCCGCTCCTCCTAGTTTTGTATCAATGGGTAAAATAAGATAGGAGAAAAAGAAGACAATTAGGAAGTTCAGAGGCTGATCTGGACACAGGAACTATAGCTTAACTCAGATTATGACTGCAGAAATGCACACACACACCACAGCACCGCGCTGCACAGAGGGATCCGAGCTGGCTTGTTGGGGCACCAGAAGCTAGAGAGTGCCGATAGCACAACTCTCCTGGCTAACTCCCTGCTTGGTTATTTATCTTGCTTTTTTCTGAAAGAAAAAGAAAGGTAACATGTCTTCTACCCTGTAGTGGCACACGGACAGTCTTCCCTTTATTTATCTGAGTTGCCTATCTGTAAGTGACTGTGATTCCCTACCATTCAGCAAAGCTGTTTGAAACAGAATTGCTTTCCTCATCTTTACTCTGAAACAATAAACACATTTCTAAAACAATCACAGAAGTGCTAAGAGCAAGAGTTCTCAAAGTTTTGTGACTGCAACAGACAGAAGACAGCCAAAGGGAATTTGCTGTGTCCTGACTCCTGGGCTCAGTATAGCCAGAAGCCACCTTCAACCAACAAAACCCTCCTGTGTGAAAGTTGCATTCATTGCGATTATAAAATACAACACTTTTTTTTTTTTACTATATAATATTTTTCTTAATTATGTCTTGTGGCAAAAATGTTTCAAAACCTTTCTAGTGAAATTTTCCATCATGTTTATCTAAAATTCAAATAAAATGCATTCTAAAATTATTTTATATGTTTTATACATCTCTGTGGTGAGATATATATATCTTGGGTGGTGGCCAGAAAAAAAAAATTATGCCGAAATGAAGAATTAAGAGAATAAAATAAAAATGGGGAGAAAAGTAACAAATTTTAAGTAACTATTCTTAAACTACACACTTTCTCCAGTTCAGTAGTGTTGATTCCTATTCATCAACCCACAGTATGTCACAGATTCCTCATCCTTCCAGAGAAGATGGAACTCTCACTTGTTATTACACAGCTTGTAATATTGTTTCACTCTCGTACAGCTCAGCAGATGCAGCAGTGTGTGCATCCAGCACACCAGGCATCAGGGCCGGTCCTCCGAGGACTGCCACAGATCCAGTGCATCTGAGCTCCCTTTCCATGCCTGGGTATCCAAATCACTGGATTTGCATGCAAAGTTTCTCATCCTTAGTCATGATTTCTTTTGAGGGAAATTAAACCTTATATTCAAATAATGGTTTTCATTAAATCACTTCAAATTATATTTAAATAGTTCTCAACATCCTTTTTAATTAAATGTACTAAGGACCAATATCCATCTTTTATTCAGGAAGCTTGTCTTTGCCAGGTTCCTAAGACCCACAACACAGTAGGGCTGAGAATCCTGTTATATTGATTCCTTCTTGTTTTGCTTACAAGATGTGATTTCTGGAGAAATAAAAAATCAGCTCTGACAAGGCCTCATATTTTAATCACTTCAGGTTAATATGACATGCTAATGAGAAATCTCCCTTTCCTTTCCCTCTCACAATTTGCTCCATTCCACCTACCAATTCAAGGCTCTTATAGGATCACTCGATGAATTTACACTCCCATTACTTCAACTCCCTTTCCACATTTTGAAAATCAAATTATTTTTGTCAGGGACAGAATTAACCTTTGCTTAAAACATTAAGTAAATACGATGTATTTACTGCCCTTGGTGAATCTCGCTCTGTTCAAGTACTGTCTTCAAAGTTTATAATTAGTTAAGAGTAATGTGCTTTTGAAGGCTCATTTAATTAGTTGGGTATTTGTTGCACTCCAATTGCAATAATTAATAAAAGCCAAAAAGTGTCACCACGGGACAGTAGAGAGCTGCCAGGAGTATATTTCAGTTAAAAAATTGTCTAAAAACATTGCTTAGGAAAGACCAAATCTGTTACGAAACTACCAGGTTAGCAAACAAGTTTTTTTTGAAGGTTCAATTCTAAAGAGCAGATTCTTAATTTAAGTTGAAAAAAAGATAAAAGTTTTAAAAATGAAAAATTAAATAAGAAAGAAACCAAGTATTTCATGATGAACTGACATTTTACTGAACTTCTTCTCTGCTCTTTCGTACAGATCCAATGTGAAAACTGAGTTTACTGGTCAAGGGTGAATTTAACACGGCACTTTCCCACTTTCTCAGAAATCTTCTGGTTTCCTCCTTCTCTGTTTGCTTTCCACTAATCTGATGAAATCAGAATTGCAGCTCCATTTCCTGCACTGTTTCTTCCTCCTTCTGACTCCCTGCTGTTTGTTTCTAGGATATTCTCATCCCTGCTGGGTGTATATTTTACTCTCTTTAAGAAGAGCCCAGATCACGTTTCTTTTTCTCACACTATCTGTTACTGATGCTTGCTATGGGAATCTCCCAGCCAGCAGTGAGACCCCAGTGCTTAGAGCATCTGGACAGTTATTGTGAACTAATATAATCACTTCAGCAGCTCATGTTAACAGTGAGTGGTTGGTTGTTTTTACTCCTTCACACTTTCTTGGATCTTAAAAGAAGAATAGGATTGAAAAGAAGCATCTTTTGTGCCTATAAGGTGGACTAAAGTCAGCAGTGGTGTAGAAAAGTAGAAATCTACTGAAATAAAAACAAAAAAATATTTGGCAAATTTAAGAGAAAAAGTCTTCTCTTGAGTATATCTTTGTTTACTGTCCAGGCTAAATGGATTGCACCAAGAGGCACAGAGGTGCTGGTTCACTTCTCTTCCTTCAGGTTGGGAGCCGCATATCAACACGTGACTATGAAAGTAAGATTTATTTCTTTTTGCAATGAAGTAAATCTGACAGGGTGCTGGCTCATCCCACTGCCCAGTTAGGGATGGACAGCTTTCCTTTTCCTGCCCCCTGCCAACCAAGGTATCATAGCCCAGCAAGGCCTGTACCTCCAACTGTTGCCCCACGGCTTGCCCAGTTGCCACCACACGCTTCTCCAAAACACAGGTGAAGAGTGTAACCAGACCAACCCGCCGAGCTACGGCTGGTGGTGGGGGCTTGAGAAAGGGAAACTGCTGGGCTTCTGGGGCTGTCTATTTTTTATTCACCAGACTGCAAGAATGAACAGACTGATTCCATGTCTGGGAGGGCAAACACATTCCCAACCAGAAGAGACGAGTGAGACAAGAGTGGAGAACACAGCAGACTTCTCTGTATGTGTGGGAGCAGTGACCTTTACTGCCAAATCACTGCTAGGCTGCACAGCTAGATGTCTCCCAGTATAGTTGTTACTAATTCCTACCTCAGTCTCATTAACTAATTTTCTGTTCTCTATCCAAAAAGCAACTTTTTTCCTTGTGGTCCAACACAAAAAAGAGACTTTCTCTAATTCAGCTGTTCTGCTAAGTCCTGTGAGACTGTTGTCCCAGGGTCACGGGTGGCCATCCACCAAGAGAAAAGATGCTTTGTTTAGGCATGTATTGCTCCTACAATTTTGAATCAACATCCCTTGAGGGGATAGAGTTTTTTACTCTCATCTCCTTCTGCTGCCTGGTTGGGCAGCTCATGCCCCTGCCTTTAAGCACAAGAACCCTACTGGAGCAAAGCTTAACTTCATGGTCACTAGGTCCTCTCCACCTCCAAAAGCAACAGAGCAGTCCCCAGCGGCACCAGCCCAGTGCTTGTGAAGGCGGCACATAGAAATCTTGCGTGTAAGGTCTCACTTTGCTAGGAAACACCTAATATGTTACTTGCTCTGGAAAACTCCCCCAGGCAGCTACATGCTCGTGAAAAAGCTGAGTTGCCTCTGGGGCAATGCGCTCCTAGGCCCTGGATCTGTCAACAAACGCACTTTGGAGGTGGAAGAAAGGCTTGTCACTGACTCCAGAGCAGCTGGCAGGGCTGCAGCTGAGCTGCGAATGAGCTACAAATTAGTCCAACATTTAAATGCTCACTTCTAAAGATAAAAGGCAACTAAGCCTCTCACAGTAGCTTTTCCTAAGGAATGAGAAGTGTCTCTAAGAATAACCATAGCTGCTGCAGAGCAGTCGGGGTTCATGAAAGCCGCCTGACATCACGCCAGGAAACTCCGTGCTGCAACAAAATACTTTCAGAAGTGACTTCACTGCCTTGCTGGTTACAATTACCAGACATCACAGCATCATCCTCACCGACAGAGTCCTTTATAACTCACACATACGGAGCCAGATCTGCCTGTTTCCTAAAGATATTAAGATAACACCTAAAGCTCTGTCTACAGGAATACTTTGCTCCATTGATGCTCTATGCTTTAACCTTGTTATAGCAATTTACCTTGGAAAAGGTGTGCTGTGGCAGATGGGTCTGGATGGATGGCTTTCGCCATCCCAATACCAATGGGCAGCATTTAGGAGCACTAGGGTTTCAGCAGAACAGGACAAAATGACCAGAAGTGTCCTGTCAGGAGGAAAAAAGGATGACAACGTAACCCATATCATCCAGTTACCAAGTGGCTGTAATCGTTACCTGTTTGTTTTTGTTAAAGGAAGTGCAAGACTAAGCTTAATTAGAGAATATTGAAGTACTGAGTGACAGAAGGCTGAAGTTCATTGCTGGAATAAACACAGAATGTAGACAACTCTCCTGTACAGATGTACACCTGCTTCGTCACACATCTTCCCCTTTGTACTAAAGTACTGTATCAACGTTTTTTGTTTTCAGGAAAAAAAACCAAAAAACCCAACCAAAACAAAACAAAATCAAAAAATGCAATACTAGGAGCAATGTTTAAAGAATATGGCTTATCTATCTGAAAATATTTGTTCCGACTTCTTCTTCCTGAAACAAAAATGAAAGCTTCTAAGAACATTTTGTGAATTCTTGCCACACTGAATAACAAATTCCAACTCAAGATATACCTCTAAAATAGCTTTTTCAGTATAAACCAGATGATGTCATATTGACGGAGGGAAGAGCAAACCTTGGCTGTTTAATTTGGAAGATTGCTAAAAGTGATATATTTAACTCTCACTGTCAAACAATGAAATGTTTTTATAGTTCACAATACCTAACGCTCTCGTTCACATGAAACAAGTCATCCAGAGTTCCTGTTGAACACATCCTATTCTTTTTCTGTATATATTGCAACATTAGGAAAATAAAATTAAATTCTCATTTTCATCCAACTGCATGAAATGTATTTAACAATTTAAAGCATTTAGAGAAGTAGATTAGAAACCTACACAGAACACTTAAGAAGAATACAAATGCTTAAGGTAGGTCTATCATGGACACATCCAGCCAATACAGTTTTCTCTCCAATGTTATTTTCTTCTGTTTGTGGTGCACAGTTTGTTTCTCCTGTTATTTTCATTTTTCATCTTACTTTACTTTGCCCTGTCATCCCCCTTCTCTAGTTTTCTTTTTCTCCCTTTCTGGGTTTTTTTTGTTTGTTTGTTTTGGTGTTGTTTTTTCACCTTTAACTTCTCTTTCTATTACACCATTTCTCTACTCCATCTGCATGGCTCACTGTTGTTTCCCATGGTCTTTATTTTCTTCTCTCCATTCTTTGCATACACTGCAACCTTTTGAAGCACAACAGGTATGTACAAAGCCCAATTCCTGACTTCCATGTGCAACATGTCCTCTCACCCACGTATAATATAGTTCATTACATTACAGAACATGTTGACCTTCTGAAATGGGAACATTGTCGATAAGAAAACCTGTTCTTATAGATCGCCTTCTTCGGAATATCAGATGAGCTATGAGTGCTTTCCATGTTAGCACCTCATGGAATGTGCATCAGATGTGAACCACGTGGAAATGGTGATGCAGAAGCAGAAGAGCTATGATGGAAAGCTGAGCCAAACAGTTAATATTTTGCATTTGCAAGAGCAGTTACCTTCTTCAGCGAGGCCTAAAATGAAAGAATAAGGACAAGCACAGATGATAATACTGAAAGTACATAGTCAAATTTCACAATTTAAGAATATTAGCTGTCTAGCCTATTAAAGGAATAACAGTCAGAAAAATCTGCTTCATCGGTGTGGATTAAAATTGCACAAAATAAAACCAAGCCAAATCAGAATACTAGAAACCACAAGTTGTTAAAAATGTAGTTAACTACTAGTTAACATTCTTTTTTTTAACAAGCATGACTGAGTTCCAGTAAGCATGTATATAACAGCAACAAGTATGAGAACATCAGAAGTTTAAGTTTTGTAGACTTCCTTGCCATTGTGCTCCATGTCTTTCTAGCCATGCCCAGAAGGATCTGTCTGAAGGGGGAAGAGTAGTTTAGTTTTCAAAGCTTATTTAATCATTTCCCTTTCCACTTCCATTGTAAACTTCATCTTTTTCCTGAGACTGCAAACATCAACAGGAAGCTCATAGTACTCATGCAATACAAAGGGCTGCAGAATAGTAATTCTTCACTAGATACACAATAATGTCACAGTCTTAGTTTAAATGGGCTATCCAAATAACTTTGGGAAGATTAAAGACTGTGATGTTTACTAATAACATCTTTATTAGGTAGAGATAATGAACACTTTGGTTAAAATTTTGCAGATCCATTTTTTAAAAAGGCTGCAATAGTAGGAACTTACTGAGCTGTTGTTTGCTTCAGTCAATTCCCTCTTAAAAGATGTATGTTGACTTCACGTTGGACAGGCCCACTAAGGGCTTGGCATGGCTTTTCTGATATTACTACCTCCTGTGATATTAACAACTTGAAGATAACTGGTGCTTTGAGAAACTAAGTGCATAGGTAGAAGATTCAACAAAAGACTTCAAATTTAAAGACCTGCCATTTGAAAAGGTGCCAGAAGTAAATCACCACTTACTCTACAAAGAACTAAAGTGAGTGCTTGAGCACCACTGAGATTCTGCACAAGGTTTGTGTCACACGTTTCATTCAATAAGGCAATCAAGATGATTAGGGAGTGTAGGAAAGGCTCATTAATGGCCACAGCAGATATCGAATCAGTCTTTCATTTATAGCCAGTGCATCCGGATCGTTTTCATTTATAAGGTTTTTTAATTTAAATAAGTGAAATTTATGTGGACCGACACATACTCATGTACTGTACAACTTGTTCTTGCTTAAAAGCTGCCACTAGCTTTATTGAATTAAGGAGGTACTGGCAAAAACTAACCAAAACAAAAAAAAAAAAAAAAAACTAAAAGAAAAGAAACCAAATTAAAGAAAAGAAATGAAAGAAAAACTCCTTTACTTCAGGTCCTTAGTAACAGAGTAAGAATTTAGCTAGGGATTTTATTCTTAAGACGATGAACAGAACACCAAAGCTCTAACTGATGACAATACTCAGGAGTATGTCTTTATCTTTGAAGACAGAGAAATTTTGCCTACTAACACTGGGATTTTGGAAGAAGCAGAGTTACAGAAAACAAAGACAAGAACTATGATGGAAATGCATGTGATTGGCAACAATTGTGGCTGAGGTTGTAAAACAGCACCCTTTTAATGAGAACAAGGCGTGTGATTTGCTATTCTTTCCATTTTAACCAAACAACAGTTATTGCAGGACTTGCAGTTATCAATAAGTGGGGAATCCCTTTTTTCTCTACCCTGCAATGCAGATGTAAACTGAAAAGTTGGGATTCCTCATTTCATTACACATAGAAGTTTCACTGTGCACACACACCTAAGCATACGCAAACATTTCTTTCTCTTTCCATAACTTGAACACAGACATTATGGTTTTAAACAAGAGCAACAAAAGTGTCGCACAATGCTGGGGCTATACAACAGAAAATCAGAGATCAGATTTCCTCAGTAAAAGTCATTTGTGTGACTACAGGATGACCACAAAATGGAAATGAAAAAAAACATTTGAAATCTGGGACCCTCACAGCAAAAGTTCACCTGGCCAAGACAGGAAGAATCATAAATGATAGACCTCTTTGACAATAAAATTGTGATGTTCAGACCCTCAGCACTACGAATCCGTTGTTCACCTCATTTGAACTAGGGTTTTGCAGAAAAGATTGTTTCATCCAGTTCTAACTGCCTTTCCAAACATGATATAGTCCTTGTTTTTTTGCCCACTGTGGAGGAATAGTGTAGAAACAGCAGAGCCAGACCCAATGTCACAGCTGGTCAAGTCAGCTCAAGAAAATACTGAGTTTATTTAATGTGGGCTGTGACATACTGAATCCATCAAACAGGAGGAGCATGGCCAGAGGTGGGCAGTTGAGAAAGCCAGGTTTCCCCACTCCTGTGTGTCTGTGGACACTAAAGCTCCTCTTGAGCTCTTCAGACTGAATGAAAGAGAGGATCATTTCCAGACCTCTCCTTGATGAGGGCTCCTCATTATGGCTTAAGGCACAAGCTGATGTTGCAGGAAGAGACTAAGACTAGAGGGAGCCACCACTGAGTGGAGAGGGTTCTGGACCACATGGCAGGCAGAGACCGAGCAGTAGCCCACTTCATTATTACTCAGACCTGTCACACGCCCTTCAGACTTTGTAATTTGTCTGTGGGAGGAAAGAGGAGTAGAGGACCATAAAGATCTGTACAGCACAGAAGGCACGGCAGTATATTACAGGAGGTCTCCCTCCCCCTGGTAGCTCAGTATCTCTTCATGGTGGAATGGGAGTGTTTTATTTTTGTTTTTTTTTTCTGTTAGAGGATGACCTTTGCTCCAACTAGGTTTATCTGCTGCAGAGCCAACATCTCCCAGCTTCCAGAGCTTGTGCTTCCCAAACAGCCGCAGATACTTTCTGCCTCTCCAGTCTCTTTATTTAATTATGCCTCCATAAATCAAAAGCTACCAAAACTGATTTAACAAACATTTGGGTGAGAACTCAGAGCAGCTGAAGAATGACCTAAACTGAGTCATTGCCTGATGCAATTTCAAACAGTTCAACTGTAAACACAGTTGAGCTCATTGTTGTGTTAACCAACACCCCCCAAAAAAACCCAACTGAAAGATTATTAATTGCAAGTGCATTTCTGTGAAATCGTCACTAAATGTCAAATGAAAGATATATAGAGAAGCATATTTCTTTTGGAAACCAACCAAATGAACATCTGGTCTCTGGGTTATCTGGAAAAATCCATTGGAGGATAATGACAGCACCATTAGATGTACCGTCATAATTAATAGGATGTTTCAATGAGTTTAAACATGTAAAGTGCTGAATGCTGCTGTGAGATGCATTCTCAGATCTCACCTAGTTCAGCGAAGAGTGAACCACTGATTGTTGGAAAGATATCCCAGGGAAAGGATGACACACTGCTCTTACACTGACAAGCATCCACTGGTAGCTAAAGTCAGATATCAGGACACTACAGAAGGGCATCTGGTCTCACCTTAAATGATATTCATTACTTTTCAAAATAATGTTTTAAAATTATCAATAATGTATTTTGAAGGTAGATTTAAAGATGAACACGGGAAAAAAACACAGAATTTCAGGCTAGTCCTGTTACAGAAAGAGTAAAATCTGCTTTGCTGGTAGTTTGGTTTTTTTTTTAATTTTGGGGGGCTTTTTGTTTCTGTTTGTTTGTTTGTTTGTTTTTCTTAATAAAGTAGACTTTCAAGCATATAAAAATTATTTGTATTAATGGTGGATTTCACAAACCCCAAGATTTTTCACACTCGGGATGATTGTTATGTTGTGGGAAGTATGATAGTTATAGAATATATGGCTTTTGTATTAGAACCACGGAGTTTATTTGACAGCAAAATTATGGTTCCAGTACAAAATGCCATGATACCATTGAAAAAAATTACCTGCAGTGAAAATCCCACCTAAACAAATTACCTCTCGGTACTTCTGTAAAGTAGGTACAGACTAATGTAGTCATAGCAATCAACAGTGGAAGGGAACTCTTACGATTTCTGCATTAATCTCCCCCAGAATTATCAGAACAATAGATGGACCATGACTTCATCTGGCAGCTCCTGAAAATTTCCAAGGATCTCTAGGCAAACTCTTTCAAAAATTGCCATACCTTTGTGGGAAAGAAGTTTTACCTAACACGCACTTTGAATCTTCCCAGGGCACCCCTTGTGGAGTTATCCCTTGTTATGTTGTGTGCCACTGGGTAGTCTGGGGTTGCCCTTCTCTAACTACCCTTGTTACTCTCCTCCACATAGAAGAGGTAGAGGGGTGAGAAATTCAACAGAGCAAAATCCTCCAAGACACAGCATCCCTAAACAACTCCCCATTCATGGTATATCTTAAAATTTTGAAGAAGCAAGAATTTTCAACTAACCTGCGTTCTAGGCTTACTTTTTCTTTACACCAAAAGTTATCCTGAAGCATCTCCTGAAGAAAGTCACATGAATTATGCAAATGAGTTATTTTGGTAATATTAATACACGAAGAAAAGAGAGCAAATGTTTTTCTCAGCTCAGCAAAAACAACACTAAGAACATTTAGGTAGAGGATTTGATGTATATTTTTAACAGAAGGTATGTCTGAGGAACGATTTTACAATATACTAAAACCTGATTTTACATCTGTAGTACCAAATAAAAAGGCATGTTCACAAGATGCAAAAAGGCATTGTGGAAAAAACTTACTCTGTCGTCTTATATTTAAGTCATTAAAAAAAACGTATCAGCAGCCTTTGTGACAAATTACACATTGTTTGTCCTACCACAGCCAGTGCAAACTGCACACTGTAAGATAATCCAAGTATAAAGAAATATAGCTATGTGCCTTCTCTTTATCCAGATCAAATTTACACCCTGGGTGCTTTGATAGCACATAGATTGGTTATTAACGATAATGAAACCACGGCCCACATTGTCAGACAACTGCGTAACACAACTAGGTGATCTTAGAGATACTTGACTGTACCTGCATAAAACCTCCACTGACTGTGGAATGTGCCTTTCAAATGTGCTGAGTCCTGAAACTAAGGAAACACATATATTTTGCTATTCAATTTCAGAATAGATTTTTTTTAATAGTATTAAAGTTGTAGATAGTTTCTCATAGTGCCAAACACAGCTTAATTAAACAAATGAAAGTTTGCTAAATATTTAGGGTAGCTTATGGGCTGTTATCTTCCTACATTTAAAAATTAAAATGGCTTATTTCATTATATAGAGGTCAACATGCAGTTGTGTCATTTAGCAAGTAATTCAAACGAATTACAGGCAAGTGGCTTTCACAATCTATATTTAGTGATTCTTACTTCCAAATACTTAGACTCTAGATCTGTCCTTAAAGTGTTCTTAAAAGGATTGGCAAGTATGTCTATGTGTAAAATATGATAATCCTATGTTAATTCTCCTTCTTACCACTCTGTAGATGCCTGGGAACAAACCATTGTAAGTATTAAGCTTGCTTGAGTTTGCACTGCATTTGTATTCATTAACTAGACTATTAGCTAGACCATTTTAGAACTCTATGCCTTTTCTGATAAATGTATATATACATTCACTGGCTGTATTATTTATTTGTGTGCATGTCCATCTACCCGTCCATCTGTCTCCACTCCTGCACGCATACAGATCAATATGTGTCTCTGTATATTTACGTCTTCCACCATTCCCAAGACATTCAGTCTACTTCTCTGGCACCAACTCTGGGAAACTACTGCTTTAGCTAATGCCCTTACGACTGAAAACACAGCTCAATGCATCATAGACAAGAACCAAGGCAGTAAAGTAGAACAAACAGATGGAGGTGTAAAAAAGGGAAGTATTTATGCTAAATTCGAGAAAAATAAAGGGATTAAGGGGATGTCACAGACTAGATGATTTAAGAAGGGGATTTCTTCCGAAGAGGGGATATTTCTCTTGTAGAATAGAAATTCATCATGTGTTCTAACCAGGGTTAATTCCAACATCTAGAAAAAAATCTAAATCTTAAAACCAAGATTAAGAATTGGCTAGTGGTGTCTATTATATCTGTCAACTGTTTTACAAACCAGGGATAAAATATTTTATGTTTGGATTCAGCCAATACAATAACAATATTTATAGGCTGCCTTGGGAGCAATAATAATTTTACATGGTTTTCAGCATTCAACAGAGTATTTACAGGGATTTGAATTATTGTAACCATGTTCAGATTGTTTTTTCCATCCTCTTTCAGAGATCCTGGATTAAGGAACTGATCTCCCTTGTCCTCTCTGTCAGTCTACTATATAAACTGTGTATTTGCAGGGCTGTCATAAACAGTGAAGCAATTCTTTCTCTAAATCTTCTGAGCTGTGATGCCTCCACCATATTCTCACTTAGCTGAGGACGTTCATGATCTGACGGCTGATCATTATATTGGCTTAACATAAACTTACCGTCCCAGTTTTCTCTCCAAGGGGTCTGACGACTTCCAAGTAACTATATCTCTATTTTAAACCAAACCAGAGCATTAATGTTTGACAAAGGAAGGCCTATGGTCATGGTGATATCACAAAACTACACCTGCCTTATGTCTAAATCAGTGTCTGAGCTTCCATCCTAGAGTGCCAAGTATGTCCAAGAGAAAATGGCTGGTGTATCCGAGAAGCTACTGTTCCTGTACTTTGTCCCGCAGGCACGCATAGTTTGGGGCTTACAGACAGACTCAAAACTTATGCCGATATCCATGCAAAAGAACTGTATTGTTGCATGACAACTTTTAATCTGATCCCGTGCTTGCCACGTCCATGCAAATCCCCAGTGCTAGTGGGATAAACATCTCAGAAAACAGAAGTCATTTATTAATAAGTAGAAAACACATTTCTTCCCCACCTGTCAGGTGTAAGTGAAAGATACAAACTGAACCACACATACCAAATAAGATGATCCCGGTTACGTTGTCAAACTCATCACCAACTTCTTGTATGACTTGGAAGAGATCTACCCAGTTCTGAGGTAGCCCCTGCACATGGAAATCCCCTTGGATGGCATTTTCATGGGAGGAATGTTGGGTTTTGCTGTAAAAATCTGCTCTGAAATTACAGAAAAAGGGTGAGATTTGTGCATCCTGTAGTTGTATTTGCTACATCTAACACCTGGAAGATAAGAACAGTACAGGGGATCTATAAAATTGCACAATGATAGTGACTCTGGGGTTGTTAAAGAGAAAGCACCAGTGTTATTATCCACACAGTGCAAATGTCATGGGGGAATCCAGAGTATTTACAGATGTTCATCAAACAGCAAAGCCTCGTTGTACTCCACTTGGCAAAGAAACAATTCCATTTGCACTTCTAATGATTCCTTTATTGTTGACTTGGATTTAGCAGAGTATACTAACATTTCAGCCCTGATGAAGGTGCAAGACTGGGAACATTGGCATATTTTGTGAGTATAATCCATTTTCTTGTTCTGGTTGGAATGCAGCAAGAGTGCAACGTTACTGCTGGGTGAACACCTATAGTTAGAAAGCACTGGTTTGCTCAGAGGGCCCAAGCATGCCAAACTGTTCCCTGGGAGGAAAGCTGAAAAATTAAACAAATAAATAAATAAAATCCTCCTGTGCACAAACATAAATAGAAAGGCAAGCACGAAACAATTATTTCAGAACCAAAAGTCAAAAAGACAATATAAAGAAATTTAATCTCTTGGGGATGAATTTCAGCTTTGTTTGTGGAACAAACTAAGGCTCATCTCAAACATCGTAGGACCCAGCTCCTCAAAGCACCGAAATACATGTTTACCCCATTTCTCTAAAATGCATAAAAGTCAATGAGACCAGTGCAAGGAGTGATACCAAAGCCCATTTCTTTGAGGTGGATTGATTTCACTTATGTGGAAAAATGCCATTTGGAAATGAAGCGGTTTTACTTCAAACTGTCAAAACATTTCAAGTTCATTTGCAAAATATCAAAATATGATTTGGCTGCAAATATTTTATCCAATTTGGATTTACGGAAAAGGTTCAGCTTGCCCGTACACCTCTTTTTAAAATGTGTTCTGAAAATTTTACTAAAAAAAAGAGGTAGTCTCCACCATCATGAAACTGTTTTCAGGGAGTTTTAGTTCCTTGAGAAAAAGGACTTGAGGGCTTGATTTCCACGGCAGCATACTGTATTCTGCCTTCCTATACAAACCCACATATTTCACTGCCACTCTATCTCTATCTATCATGAAATAAATTCTGAAAAACAACACATTCTGTTTTCATCTTTTCCCTATTCAGATCTAGTTTTCTGTCTGTTGAAGCACAGCAGACACATTAATGGGACTGAAACTCATTCTAATTCATTTAGTTTGTACAACTTGCTTTTCCTTGCCTTTTGTTATTGTTGACATTACAACACATGAACACTCTTTGTGAACTGCAGTAAAATAACACGTATTAGTAGGTTACATGCTCTTGAGAATTTCCATTTTGAGTCCCAGATACATTTTCAAAGAATTGTTGCTGTCTCCATTTTACAGACTGGTAAGATGAGGCACAAAATCTTAAAATTGTTTCCACAGCAATGAACAGATGCTGGAGTTACTTTTCACTCATTCTGCTCCCTCACAATATTATCTGCCATTAATTTACACCAAATTTTCCTTTTCTCTGTTATATATCTTTCAATGTGACAGTCTGATACTGATGTTCTAGTTGATTTCCTATCTATGTCTCCTTCCACTGCTCTACCATGCAGTTTGCCCTTCAGGCACACTGCTGTTCTGTCCCATTTGTGTTTCTCTCCTACATTACCCCTGACACTTCACCCTTTTAGTGTCTCTCCTACACAGATTCCCTTCCGTGTTTCTTTATATACTGTGGTTAAACATTCCCAGACGCAGCAACAAGGACAAGAAAATAAAACCTCACTTAATCACTTCAATTTCATCCCCAAAGCAAAAAAAACCCAAAAAACCAAAACACAGCAACATACAAAAAATTGAGACATAACTTCAAGTGTTTTAGTCTAAGTCTGATACAGACACACACATATATATATATATATATATATATATATATATATAACGGTCTCACAGAATCAAAGCACGTACAGTTACTTTGTGCTCTAGGAACAAACATTTGACAAAGTCCCTGAAAAGCTTACCAGACCCAGTGGGGCTGTCCGGAGTGGCTGATGTTTCCCAGAATGAGCTCCTTAAAGAACCACAATCTTTGGAGAAGATTCCCATCTCCAGTCACTGTCTTAATGTGTTCCTTTACTTTTAACTATATTTTCTGTTAAGCAATATGTTCATTTGAAAAATGAAATTTATTGCAGTTGAGTAAGGCAGTAATGGCTCAACTGGATGAATGATTGTGGATTATATTTCTCAGACAGGAAAGGTCTACTTACATCCGAGTTCAGAATTAGGCCCTCCTTGTAACACATTCTTTCAGCACAGAAGTTTGTTGTTGCCAGTTTACAGTAACTACAAAACAATACTAAAAATCAAAGCATTCACTAAAAGCATTCATGTCCCTAAATAATGCTGCTTATTTTTCATCTGAAACACAAAGTGTCCAGAAGAAGACAGTGGAACTCTCATGTTTACTACCATGACTCAGTGGAACTCTCAAGATTATTACCATTATAACTTAATAAAGCCTTCATGAAATCTATCAAGCACAACCCATAATATTTTTTTTGCCAGTATGTCTCTGCATGCAATCATTGTATTGCTCCGAAAATAACTATTTAAGACATAAGCTTGGTTTTACACTTATCTGTCACTCTAAGGATCTTAGTATAAGCATCACATCATTAATGCTTCAGAACACACCATAAATATTCATTCCAGAAAAAATAATATGAAGAATAAGCCGATCAATAATGTTGTACAGGACTAGTCTAATATACATTGTGATTCTCTAAATGTAATGATAAAAGAGCAGGTTATTTCCCTCCTCATTTTTTATAATCATCCTGTATGGTTTAAATTATCTACATCTATCAACTCACACACTGTCCAAGGCTGAAACAGTGTTGACCAGGTTCACAGAAGTCAATTAGTTAAGCCAATTTGCTCCAGCTGGGAATAGACTCTTGGTTGTCCTTATACTTCCTATAGAATATTCTGTAGGAAGCACTGCTTTAATGTAGCTTGACCAGCATGGAAAATGTCAACGTGAAATTCCTTCTCAACATCTTTTGGCCTTCTTAAAATAAATGTTTTTTTACAAGTCCAAACTACTACCTAAAAAAACATAGGTTTTCCTTAAAATGGCATGCAAATTTAAAATAACTTCTAAAAAGAGGCTTCAACATAAAAGATTTAGTAAAACCATTCCTCTTCTTTTCCTTTAACAGGTTTTCCTAAATTTGCAATTAAATAATTAAAAACATTCTCACCCAGATGTTGTCGGTGAGAAATAATCACAAGAAACACAGTAAACAAAAGAAAGATCACAAAACACATTAACTGTTACCAGCGCTGCCCTGTGCATTAGCATTTTTAATAATGACTTCATTACCATTTAGTTCAACAAGCAAACAAACCCTGTTTATCTGATAGTTTATTTATTCTAAAATAACGCAACTTTCTTTGCGTGCCCTTGTTATGAGCTCACTAACGTTAAAGGCACCGCAACAATCAGTTAAGTAATTATCATAGGATAAAAGCTTTTACCATGAAAAAGTTTTGTTTGAAAAAGCATGAACTGCGATTCTCATTGATAGCTTTCACCAAGTGCAGGATTCAGTACATTGTAGCACAAAGGCCTAGATTATCTCCCTCTGTTAAAGGCTTAAAATTCTACAACCAGACCATGCCAGTTACCAGTATCAGATTATGATAACAAGATCATGTTCAGTTATAAAAACAAGTGTCTAAACTTTTCTCATGTCACTTTCTATCTAAGTCCCATTGCCAGTTGTGAAAGGACCCATCTGAATGTGTGTAGAAGCTCATTTTAAAGCTAGCTCTTTGAACTGGATTCATGGGGTATTTGCATAAGAAGATTTGGGTAAAAAGAATGGGCTGGTGCTGCATCTGCCCATTAATATGCCTGCTAATTCAGCACATTGTAAGCCTATTGATGTATCACAAAAGGCTCAAATTCAAGGACAGTTATCCTATTGCCATTGTTAGGGTTTGAATTCAAGTAATATGTTCACTATAGGAATACAGTTGTTACAATTAGATATTTTTCTACAATGGTATAAAGAAGCGATGACAATCAGAAATACAATAATGCTGATAAAACTTTAGGATTCATGAATTTTATTATTTTAAAAGATGCAGGTGCTGATTAATTTTGCTTTGCATAATACTTGAATCTTGAGTGCAGGCATACTTAAAGAGCAGCAGCGAATTGCTGCAATATAACCCATCAAAGCTGGCAGTCTCCCTTCAGTGCCAATGAACATTTATCTTGCTTACAAGAGTTTTAATAAAAAATTAAAATACTAAACCGAGTTTCAACAGAATGGAAAAAACCTACATCATGAGCACAAGTGGTGGGTATTTTAATCCTACTTATGAAAAATGCAAAAGCATTGCTTGTGCTACCAGGGGATATCCTACATGGAACATTTTTATGGTGAATACGAATTGTTTGAAAACATTGTATACTCACAAATGGGAAAAGAGCAGAATCAGTGATTCATGCGAGGAGAGCAGAGCAGCCACAGCATCAGCTCCACAGTGGATTCAAAGCAGACACTGAGGCAAGCAGTGAAATAAAAAGCTGTTAGTTGAAGTGCTGGAAAGAGTTTATAAAGCACACAACACAAATGGAATACTAAAGGGCAGACTGAAAGGAAACACATGCAGAAAAGAGCAAATTAAGTCTTGTTAAACTTAGTACTTCAAGGGTCCTGGGTTTGTTTGGGTTTGAGACCAAAGCGCGTGTTTTGTAGGGGGAAAAATGGGAGAATAAATGTTTGTGGGTAGGAGGATTTTCCGAGACAGGCTGTGACAGTCTCTTCTTCCTTTCCTCTAGGAACACTGTGTCTCAGCAGCAGAGCGGGGTGCACCCATCGCCCCGCATTGTCCGGCCAGCCACGGGGCGCGGGCGCGGCTGCGGGTTTCTCACTCCGCATCCCTCAGAGGAGACATCAAAGACCAGAGGGATGTGCTCTTTGTTTTCCTTGGTCTCTGACTCTCAACATGTGGTTTCGCAGGACCAAACATCGGCACCTTTTAACCTATTCTGTTCAGCTTAGGCCTTAGCCCCATTTGAGCATTAGTGAAACTATAGTAACCGATAATCTGCCTGTTCCTCAATAGAAACTATGTACCTTGTCACACAAGAGCCCCAAGGATCACCATTCGGGACAAGTTCCTTTACAGGCCCTTGGCTTTCTTTGCTGGGGCCCAGCCTGTCCTGCTGAAAAGGTGTCAAAACCCTTCACCTTTTTGCAACAGGGGATCTGTGTTAATGTTAATTTATATTTAACAAATGGGATATTGTCCCTCAGAATGTATCAGTATTTGATGATCTATTACAAATGTTTTCATCAAGTTATAAATGAGGGCCCTTGACAAAAGGTCTTTTAAGGCAGCAGGATGAAGACAGGGAAGGCAGAAACATGTTGTGTCGTGTTTGTTTATTTGTTTTTTCTGTACGGGTCCACCCGGGCGCAGGTGCCAACCAGAGATCAACGCTTGTCCCATTGCTGTGGGCTGGTCGTGGAGTCCCAGTAAGATGATGAAGGCAACTAGCAAAGTCTCTTTCCAGGCCCATGTTTGCTGAATCAAAAGCTTTCCCCATTAGCAAGTTGCAGGAGAGAACTTCGTTAGCTGTTGATTTTATTTATGTATGTATTTTGGTAGCGATCTGATCTCCTGCTTAATGAGCCTCCCCCAGGCACAGGGAAAATGTTATCACCAGTCCCATTTTTCACTCACTCAATCTCTAATCCAGTACTGCACTGTCTTGTTATTAGCAGGAACAACAACAACAACAACTATGTATATCGTGTAGATCAGAGCCAGAAAAGAAAGGAATAAATGTCAAGGGTTTGAAGAAGCAATTCAAACCCAGCTTCATTTCATTTCTGTCACTCTCTCCTGACAAGTCATGCAACAGCCGCCTGCTAACACATTTCCCTCCAGTAAAGACAACATTTTTGCTTTCTTTATAATAGTTTAATATTAATAGAGAGGGGATCTAAATTGTTGACACTGCAACCAAAATACCCTACTGCAAATTAAGGTATTTGGTATGAAACACAAGACCTTCTGCATTAAGCTCTCTCACAGTGACCTGACATAAACTGGCAACTGGCAGCCGTCTGCTTTTGGCAGCTTGGCATATTTGGTCATTTATTGGGTGCATGTGAAGATCAAATGGGTTAAGATTCTTCTCCTTAAACAGCAGGGAAAAGAACATCAAAAAGGTGTAAATTTCATTTCCCCAGTTTTGATTAAGTCAAGCATGAAATGAAATGTAATACTCTCAAGTGGCAAGGGTTTATACTATTGATGTTGTTACTTCTGCTTCACAAAGCCCAATCAGCCGACAGCGAGTTGAACAAGCTAACAGAGTTTTAGGGTGGCCAGATGGAGGGTTTTTACTATGGTTGAAAAGACAGCTTAGTGCTTGCCTCTTCAAGCCAAGTCAATGCCAACTGTGTGAAATCCTGGCCATTCTACTCCTTTTTTTTTTTTCCTTCCCTCTTCTCAATGCTGGTGGCTAACACCATACTGGCCTGATAAAAAAACAATCCCTTCAGCAAAACAATGTGTTGAATGAATATTTTTTTTTGTCAGAAGTGTTGTTTATCTTCCCCTGAAGTGCAGAGATTTCCAAATTCATGATGCAGACCAATCTCATTAAAGTATTTAAGCTAATGGGAAAATACATTCCATTTAAATGTTATCTGAAAGGAGGCCTTTGCAAGAATTTGGTAGTTTCTCTGAGACTAAAATTATAACATTATTTGTTTCAGTAGTGTGGAAAAGAAAAATCTGTTCACACGCTCTGGAAATAAATGGAGATTTAAAACAGTACTTTGTTCATCCATTAGATGGATGTAGAGTTAATTCATAACACTGCGAGATGCACACTGAGAAACTCTTTAGATGTAGATAGAAAAGTAACAGGTCTTAAATTGAGTGTGGTCTTACTTCGTTAGGAAATTTGTCCTTTTTTTTATAGGTGCTTTTTCAGGCCCCTTGTTCTCACTACATTCTCAAATTTAATGCTCTTGCCACTATACAGCTGGACTAGAATAGAGTGGCTTTAGTAAAGACTTAATAGAATCTTTAATGCTTCTAACAATCCACTCCCATTGAACTGCATTAAGTAGATATTATGGAAGGACAAAGAGCTAAATAGCTCAACATCAACCTCATTAGGCATGCAGGCAGGCCTTGAACCATTTTATGGGCAAGCCTATTGTAAGTACACTCCCCAGGTTAGCTTTAAATTGCAAATGATACCCTGAAAGGGGAAAAGAAGTTTTGGAGAATGGCCTCACAGAAAGAAAATCATTTTAGGGTATAAGAAAATGAAAGGCATTGTTAAAATTGCTCTGACCGTAGCAAATGAAATACATCATGGACTTGAGAGGCTGAATGCTAGACTTGAGGGGGTTTTGTTGGCTTTTTTTTTTTTTGTCCGTTTAGGAATGTGGTGTACAGCAGAATATAAACAATATACAATCTGTAAGACTTAATAAGGGTGGCTCAACATACTATCCTTTGTCTGAAGTTAAACACATGATAAGAGCACAATAATTAAGTGGAGGGAGAAAGACAGAAAACGTTCTAAGAAAAGGCAAACTGTGGAGAATGTTATGTATAAAAACTTTCCAACATTGCACTTCTTAAATCAATAAGGATTCATTTACCCTTAGCACTTCGTGTTCCAAAATATTTATATTAAAAAAAAAAAAAGTCTCTCAAGAATTGTTTGCAACTGCAAAGTGCTTTAACAACTGACATTATGATGTTGCAAGTCTGGGAACATATTCCCAAGCAGAGCCCTTCTCTGTCACCTTAGTGGATGAATAATTGTGCCTTTGCATATTCCTTGTCATAAATGGCAGGAATGAAGGGACCCTAAGGACCGCACTGGCAGGATTGGTGCTGTACAAGCAGAGTAAATTAAAACAAGGATTAGAGCAAATATGATTGGGGATGACAAGCAGGGCAGTTGTCGCCACACAATGTGCCTCTTTGCCCATATGGTCTGTACCAAGCTTACACAGCACAAACCCTCTAACATGGATGCTTATTAAAGCATTCCTTCATGATCAGGACATAAAGTCCTTAAAGCTTCATGTCATAGGAGAAAAAGTGTTTCTTTCACAACTCAGGCTGTAGCCTTAAGCACTGTTATTTATGAAGTTTTACATGCAAGTGCCCAATCTTGCCTTTTGATTAATGTACAACAAAGCCTATAAATGTGAAAAATTGATGTTACAGTTTGTCATCATAGTTATGCATTGTATAGGTTATGGAATGTGAAAATGAAATAACTGATAATTATATTTTAAATAAAAATCAGACACATGACATATTTCAAAACTTCCTTCCAAAGTATGGGTTTGTAGCATACACAGAATTTGAATGATTTTTAACTACCTTTGAGTGGATAAGGAAGGCATGAAAGACACTCAAAATAACATGACATTCATGCTATGGAAATATTAAAGGGAAAAGATATGTATTATTATGAACAAAGCAGAAGAGCAGGGCAGCTTTTTGCTAGCTTATAGGAGCAGAAAAGAGCAATTTTTCAATAAAACTTTGTATTATCTCACCACATGTGTAATTTTCTGTGTCTCAGTTCCCTCATCTGTAAAACTGGAATAATTACGTTATAAATATATTACATGTTACAATTACACCAAAACTGTATATGCATTATTTTGTCCTTACTGTTTATTTGCATTTAACTCAAAGATCATATCACTGGTCATGGTTTACAGAAAGATATCTAGATTCCTCAAATACACAAGAGCAATTTTAAGTCCCAGAAAAGAGTTTGTCTATCACAAGACATTAATACAATGATGCTTTCTCAGTCCTCTAATAAGCAACTCAGATAGTGTCGAGAAAGCAGAAATGAAAGACCTCTTCTTTAAATTTTGTTCCTCTATAACTTGTAATACAGCTCTGTCTGATCACAATGCAACATCAGATTAGAGTATTCCTTCCAGCTTGAACTTTTTCTCAGCCAGAACAGCCAGTTCTACAATAGTAATGAACTTAGGAGAGCTCCCACATGGAGTAACATGCAAAACAATAGCATTGAACAGTAACCAGCAAAAACAGTGGCAGTTAGAAGGTTATAGATGCCTTCAGGAATCATTCAAGAGTTCCTGCTAAACTAGACAGAGGTTTCTTATAGAAAGCTTGAGGCCTTTTTGGCAACAGTCTCACAGTCTGAAGCAGAACCTACTAAGTTGTCCTTGGTAGTAATAACTCCTCCCAAGCTCCAGCCATTAGCAGAGGAAACATTTACATGGGTTAGATTATCCCTTGCTATCACTCCTACTTTTGGATTTTGTGGTCTAACTCTGGAGTACTAAATTTTTCCCCAAAGGTGAGCCCTCCTCGTCCTTGTAGATTCTATAAAATGAGTATGAAAACATTCACTGTATCGTAATAGCCAACATTCCCCTCTTATCAGTAGGCTTTGGCTGCTGCAGTCCGAGCTCCCTCGACACACTCTCCAGCTTTCACCTTTAGCAGGTAGGCAACTCTGAACCTTCACCAACACAGCTCCAAACAGGCCTACTCACACCAAGTTGCTCGGTCAGCTTTGATAACTCTTGTTGCAGTGACATAAAATACAAACAATTCTGACAGCGTAAAATGAGATCATTTAGCAATAATGCATTAAAGATCAGAAAAGAAATCATTTAGAAAGAAGTCCAAGAAACAGCTATCTGAATTCCAGCTAAGATTTTGCCATTATGCTCCTCATAACATGGCTGAGGAATTTATCAGCCTCTTTTTGGCTTGGGTTATTTGCAGGTAGTAATCTAAGCATCATATGCGACAACCGCCAAATCTAGAAAGTAGAGTTCAAGAGCAGTTGCTTCATGTGGACATCAGAGGTTCCATTATATGCATTTGCTTTTAGTAATGTAACATTTGAAATGAGCATTTTTTTCTTTCTTTATTACATCTTCTTCAAAAAAAACAGCTTCTGAGGGCCAGCTGACATCTCTGAGTCTTTCACACAAGCAGGCAGGTGAAAGCTACAGTTATGATTTCGATCTCACTGGCAGACAGAAATTAGAAATGGGCTAAACAAGTACATTTAGCCACTGGCATAAAAGTTGAGTAAACATTAATCAGAAGCGAGTCACACCAAACCTACTTGAGTCCAAAACTTGTCTGAAAGTGAAAAAGGGCTGCTTAGCCATTGAGATAGCCTGTTTACAAAGGCTTGTAGTGATAGGACGAGGGACAATGGCTATAAACTGGAGAGGTGCAGATTTAGACTGGACATAAGGATGAGAGTGGTGAGACACTGGCCCACGTTGCCCGGGGAAGCTGTGGCTGCCCCATCCCTGGAGGTGTCCAAGGCCAGGTTGGATGGGCCTTGGGCAACCTGATCCATTGGGAAGTGTCCCTGCCATAGCAGGGGAGTTGGAACTAGATGGGTTTAAGGTCCCTTCCAACACAACCTATTCTATGATTCTATGAGATAAGCATCCTCTAGAGAATGAAGCTGATAACAAGAACAGACAGTACATAAAGAACTGGTATAGCATATTAGGTTTTTACTGTACTACTAATAATTCTTTTTGCAATAATTCCTTAATCCTGTATGTACAAGCCTTTTTAATGAGGAACTTTAAGCAGACAAAAAGCAAGGTGGAACACATAGCTAGGCAGCAGTAAGTGATGTGGGCAGCTCACCTGCTTGGTTATTTGTAGTCCTTCTTATCTTTAACTTACAAGAGAAGGGTATCTTCTGTAACAGAATTCCCAGATTCTTGCCTTTCTGCACAGATCTTCTTGGGATGTAACTCCTGGCACAAGCGCTGAAGGCGATCACAATACCCTACAAGTTAACTTTACTCAGCACCTAAAAACCATAGTCAAATGTGCTAGAATATCTCTGAACTATTAGCTTTCTTATATTAACTTAGACTACCCTGCATTGATCACGCACTGCACCAAAATTATTAGGACTCCTTACTTAGAGATCTGAAAGCAAATCCTGTGCAAGTCTGAGCTTTTATTTTAAAAACTTCATAAACATTGATATGAACATTATTTTAAGCATGATTTTTATATTTTTTCTAGTATTCTTGGAAGTTCTTTTAGAAGAACAGGAATAAACATATTTTAACTGGAATATTTTAGATAGCTACTTAAACTTTCAAAATGTGTACAGTTTCCTGTAGTTTATACAAGTAATTATTGACAAGTCATGAAGACAGATTCAATGAAGTAAATGTGAAGGACTTCTTATTTCCACCTTCTCACTTTAATTCTAGATTAAGGCTACAAAATTAAATCAATAGATTACACACTTGGGGATATTTCATATGAAGCGTTTACTGCTCAGTTTGATCTAATCTACAATGAAATGTAAACTAATCAGTCTCTCAGAACTTTGAAATATCACCAGCCTCATTGACTTCATATTACTTGACACTTCAAATATGTTTGAGAATAAGCCAGGAGAAATTCTAAGAAAGGAGAACATCAGGCTTAATGGCAAGGTGATAGGACCACAAGAACCTTTAATGTAATTATTACTGCTCTGATTTTAAGGGCAATTTCCCCCTCCACACCTCTCAAGATTAATATTTTTCAGCAGGGGTCATACCATGTGTATTACATTTCAGACCTGTTGATGTCCTGAAATTCGTATACCTCCTGATGTCACCATTCCTCTGAAATTAGGTGAGCTATGTACAATTAGAAAAAGCAATGCTCCAATCCTGCAAAGGTATGACTAGATATGTGTTAACCTTGACGCAAATAGTCCCGTAAATCTGAATATACCTGTAAGTGTGGAGGCTAAATGAACATCCACCTACAACTTCCACTCTATTAGGGTGGAGTCTGGGGTGGGTGAAGACGGCCAACTGGCTTCCCTCAGGGTCTATCCAGAATCAGAGCACAGATCTCCAAATACCACTCTTTCATTTAATTAGCAAAGCTTACACGTGACATTTTGACCGAGAATTGTTCCACCTGTCCTAGCAGAGTTGCAAAACATGTATTTCCATCACGTTGCTTTTCAGCACTTCCCCTGACTTAAAACGAACCTTGAGCAACGATGAGCCTCAAGATAAGGGAAAAACAGAATGCTTTTTTCTGGAGGGAGAAAGAGGAAGGGAGAATTAACTCCAGTGTTCAATGACCTTTTCCCACTTTAAATAGAAATAGGATAATTAAAAACTTTTACTGCAATAGCTGATACAATTTTGTAAGTAGAAGTATATATGTTGTAATTGTAGCTTATTTGTTTCGATGAGGACAAGGTAAAAGGGAAGTTGCAGAAGTGGATTTAGTTTCTTAGAGGAAGTGAAGGTAGCTCCTTTCATTATTAAAAGATAAACATGTAGGTACTGAGAAAACTAATTAAATTTTGTTGAGTTATCAGGAAATCCCTTATGAATATCCTCTGGGGTAGGCTGTAATGTGAAGAGATCTCAATTTTGTGGTTAAATAATTTGAAGAGATTAATTAGTAAAGAATAAGCATTAAAGGCAATCATGAGAAGATAAAGGTAACAATTTTTTCACATTTACGAGTTTTATAGCTCTACCTGATGAAAAAACTTTCATTGCACAAAGTAACTATTAACAAGATAGTTGGATGAATTATTTTTAAGTATTTCACTTATTAGTCGTACAGTAGAAATAAAAAACACTCTGAGAAAAAAAACTTAACTTTAAACCACATTTGCATAAAGGATTAAGCTACTTCCAGTTCAATCTCAAATTGGGAGTACTGATCTTTATCCTGAATTTCTTTTTGTTCCTCTGGAAGTTCAGTTTAATCCAGCTTTCTTAATTTTCACCTTCTCCCTAAACCTTCTAGGCTTGTTACATGATAGCTAAGGATCATTATCCACCCAAGCTGAGGGGGTTTTCCCTTCATTAATTTCTCTAAGAAGATTACCAGTGCTTGTTTGTTGTTGTTTAAGCAAATGATTTCCCTAAGCTCTTTGTTTTTCCAACTGGTTTACACTTTAATGCCCTTGATTGAATTTCAAACAAGAGATCAACTTGACCAACCAACTCTGTTTGGGGGGAGAGGAATCCCAAACAGGTATGGAAGAAAGAAGGAAAAACTTCATGTGAACTATTTAAGCAAGAGAAGTGCTTAAAAACTTATCCAACCGTTTAATCAGAGATGCATCATAATTAGCATATAATTCAGGAATTGTTTAGTTTTGAAAGTCAAGGTGACTTTCCTTGAAGACAAAATTCTCAAATCACAACTGAAGTGTGTGTGTCACACCTAATACCTTTTTCATCGATTTAGTTCCACATATTCCTCCCCTCCCCACCATGTCTTTATTGGATAGGTGTCAGAAACTTTTGTTCATTTGAAAAGGGGTGGGTGGAATAAGCAATATGAAGGTTGAGTATTTACTGTTTGTAGTTTGAATAACATTCATATTCAAATAGTCATTTTTTAAGGAATTTATTCTAGATGATTTACTCTATTTTAGTCTCTTCTAAGCTTTTAGGCAACAAATGAAACATATTCCTGAATAATTATCTTGATCTAAATGATATTATAGGGTTTTATATGAGCTAAGCAGCTACCTCAACAAAAAAGAGACCATTAGTCAAATTTAATTCCGTCAAACCCCACTAAAATTTTGATTATGTTTGTCTACTAGGTCCAATTGTTCAATCTATATTCATGAACAAAAGTATTTTTTTTTGTGGGACTGAAACCTAATTCCAAGAAAAGCTGGAAGAATTTAGATATTTCTATCAGTCTGCTTTATATTTTCTTTGCACAATGTACATTGTACTCTTTCAGAAAGGGCACATTCTGCTGATCACAGCATAAATGAATACAGATACATAAAAGTTGCCCAGAGTTACATACATGTTCCCAAGCTGGCTATTTTGCCAAAAGTTGGTCTGCTTTTCCTACTGCTGGGCATGTGGTAGTATTCTGAAATAGCTACTCTATGTCAGAAAACATATCGAAATTGAGCTCTTTAGTTGCATCCTAAGACTAAAATTCTATAGAGCACAAAAGGTGTAAACAATGACCATTTGAAAATCAAAATATTTGGCAGAATATTAAAGTGACCATTGCCACGTGAGCACCGGATTCGCCACAAATCCCAGTTATGATGTGACTTGTCAGTCTCTCTCCCCTGTTCCCCTTGCCAGGATATGTACCTGTTTTACTGCTAGATCAATTGAACAGACACCAGAGGCTCTGGGAGCACATTCTGCTGGTACTTACAGAGATAATTTCTTCCTACACAGTTTACATTTAAAAAAAGTTTTATTTTAAACAAACCACACCACCTCCACCACTCCCTGCCCCCAAACACACTGTGAATATCCAGAAAATAAAAGATTAAAAAGTTAAAAAAATATCAATATAACTGAATTCATAACACTGAAATTACAATTATGGTACTTAGAAGCTTGCAGATCCCCTCAACAGTAACGTTGTCTCTGGCACCACACCTAAGGAATTACCAAGAAAGCACTGTACACAGACAGGCAACCTTAGTTGCTTCCTGACAGCATGAAGGGAGCAGTACCCACAAACACTTAGGGAAGAAGTGGTCAACACCATAAATCCGGGATCTGAATGGAACAGGAATTTTGCACCAGCTAAAATAGTGAGATGAAAGAAAAAATAACAAAGTAAATATGAGTGCTAGTCACTGTAAAATTATAAACCCAGGCAAACATAAGGAATTAATATTATTATTAATAGCAAGTATTCTAAATTGACAACTAAAACCTATTGTTAACATGCTGTATGTGAGTTTAGGGATTGATGAAGTGCACACCCTAAGCAAGGCTTGTCTTCATCCTCCTCTTCTGTGGGTGACCTTACACACACACTACCCTACGTTCTACTGTGCTCTATGCCAGCTAAGTACCTTGGAAATTTTGAAAATATGACCTTACATAAAACAATTGTACAATTGTACAAGAGT